>NW_019943342.1:115941-125883 GCF_002910315.2 Salvelinus sp. IW2-2015
TTGTGCAGAGCATGGAGCAGAGGGAGAGAGATCAATGATGATCATAAACAAAATACAATAAAGTAATCTATTGCCATTATGAGCAAATGGGCATTGTATTGGAGGCCATGTGCGTTTGAAACATGTAGCGTTTAGCTTTGCCAAGAAACTTGGACGAACACATGGAAAACAATTGGCGTGTTATGCAAAACAAATGACAGATGAATACGCTCTGTGGACCTCTTCACTCTGCACCTCTTCACACACAGCACACACACAGACACACACAACACACACAGACACACACAACACACACACACACACACACACACACACACACACACACACACACACACACACACACACACACACACACACACACACACACACAACACATACACATACACAAACACACACTCTTCCCTTCACACACACTGACAGACAATCGCCTAGCACGCGTCAGAGAACCCGAGTGCTGTTTTGTCACACACCAACATCTGGATCTGCTAAGGAAATGAACGGCCGTTCTCCTGTCATTTAACCTGCAAGCTATTGACCAGTGTTGAAAAGTCTTCTTGGATACTTACAGAGGCCTACTCAGGATACAGCCCCGCGCACCATAAATCATTGGGTTCCCTCCTTCCACGGGGTATTCGGCGTCTGGTTGTAATTTTGAGGTTTCTTTCAGAAACATTTACAGTAGTGCACAGATTACCTAAGCGCCGTTTCAAATCCGCGGCAGATGCTCCACACAGAAAGATGTAAAAGATGCTTGCGAGGCGGATCGCATATGATCGTATACAGGCACGTGAAATGAATTACCCCAGAGTGAAATCCATATGGCTGGAATTGATTTTAGTTTCTGTCATCCTTTCTGTTTTTTATGGTACATTGATTAAGACTGGATGGTTGACAGTAAACCAGAGATATGCTCTGGTGATGGGAGTTTAGGATGGTTGACAGTAAACCAGAGATATGCTCTGGTGATGGGGCAGTTTAGGATGGTTGAAGTAAACCAGAGATATGCTCTGGTGATGGGGAGTTTAGGATGGTTGACAGTAAACCAGAGATATGTCTGGTGATGGGGCAGTTTAGATGGTTGACAGTAAACCAGAGATATGCTCTGGTGATGGGGCAGTTTAGGATGGTTGACAGTAAACCAGAGATATGTCTGGTGATGGGGCATTTAGGATGGTTGATAGTAAACCAGAGATATGCTCTGGTGATGGGGCAGTTTAGGATGGTTGACAGTAACCAGAGATATGCTCTGGTGATGGGGCAGTTTAGGATGGTTGAAGTAAACCAGAGATATGCTCTTGGTGATGGGGCAGTTTAGGATGGTTGACAGTAAACCAGAGAATAGTCTGGTGATGGGGCAGTTTAGGATGTTGAAGTAAACCAGAGATATGCTCTGGTGATGGGCAGTTTAGGATGGTTACAGTAAACCAGAGATATGTCTGGTGATGGGGCAGTTTAGGATGGTTGATAGTAAACCAGAGATATGCTTCTGGTGATGGGCAGTTTAGGATGGTTGAAGTAAACCAGAGATATGCTCTGGTGATGGGGCAGTTTAGGAATGGTTGACAGTAAACCAGAGATATGCTCTGGTGATGGGGCAGTTTAGGATGGTTGATAGTAAACCAGATATGCTCTGGTGATGGGGCCAGTTTAGGATGGTTTGATAGTAAACCAGAGATATGCTCTGGTGATGGGGCAGTTTAGGATGGTTGACAGTAAACCAGAGATATGCTCTGGTGATGGGGCAGTTTAGGATGGTTGATAGTAAACCAGAGATATGCTCTGGTGATGGGGCAGTTTAGGATGGTGATAGTAAACCAGAGATATGCTCTGGTGATTGGGCAGTTTAGGATGGTTGACAGTAAACCAGAGATATGCTCTGGTGATGGGGCAGTTTAGGATGGTTGATAGTAAACCAGATATATGCTCTGGTGATGGGCAGTTTAGGATGGTTGAAGTAACCAGAGATATGCTCTGGTGATGGGCAGTTTGGATGGTTGATAGTAAACCAGAGATATGCTCTGGTGATTGGCAGTTAGGATGGTTGATAGATAAACCAGAGATATGCTCTGGATGGGGCAGTTTAGGATGGTTGACAGTAAACAAGAGATATGCTCTGGTGATGGGGCAGTTTAGGATGGTTGATAGTTAAACCAGAGATATGCTCTGGTGATGGGGCAGTTTAGGATGGTTGACAGTAAACCAGAGATATGCTCTGCGTGTCATGGTGATGGGGCAGTTTAGGATGGTTGATAGTAAACCAGAGAATATGCTCTGGTGATGGGGCAGTTTAGGATGGTTGACAGTAAACCAGAGATATGCTCTGGTGATGGGGCAGTTTAGGATGGTTGAGTAAAACCAGAGATATGCTCTGGTGATGGGGCAGTTTAGGATGGTTGATAACCAGAGATATGCTCTGGTGATGGGGCAGTTTAGGATGGTTGAAGTAAAACAGAGATATGCTCTGGTGATTGGCAGTTTAGGATGGTTGAAGTAAACCAGAGATATGTCTGGTGATGGGGCAGTTTAGGATGGTGACAGTAAACCAGAGATATGCTCTGGTGTGGGGCAGTTTAGGATGGTTGAAAGTAACCAGATATGCTTGGTGATGGGCAGTTTAGGATGGTTGACAGTTAACCAGAGATATGCTCTGTGATGGGGAAGTTTAGGATGGTTGACAGTAAACCAGAGATATGCTGGTGATGGGGCAGTTTAGGATGGTTGAAAGTAAACCAGAGATATGCTCTTGGTGATGGGGCAGTTTAGGATGGTTGAAGTAAACCAGAATATGCTCTGGTGATGGGGCAGTTTAGGATGGTTGATAGTAAACCAGGAGATATGCTCTGGTGATGGGCAGTTTAGGATGGTTGACAGTAAACCAGATATGCTCTGGTGATGGGCAGTTTAGGATTGTCATTTTCACCACTCAGATACACATCCATTTACCTCTCCAGTCCTTTTCAATAAAACTGAGCCATTCTCCCAGCTGCAAAACAGATCCTTGAAATTCTATTTGAAATGTCAGCGTGAGACATTTCCACGATGAAGAGTGTGTGTAGACAGGCATGAAATAACATGGTTTAGATATATCATGTTCCACTAAAATGACATCAGACATGACTGTCCTTTGCTCTTGAGCTAAGTGACTATATTGCATTACTTTTGTTCTGATAGTATCGGCTCACAAAGAATTTAACAACAACTCTCACTACGGTAAGACCAATGAAAAAGAACAGCATGTCAATAATGGCTATCAAATCTCTTGGCAGCCTAGAGCGTGTTTGAGCTGGACTGTACAGTGTGTGTGTTTGGGTGTGTGTGTGTGCACACGTGTGTGTGAGCATGTGCGCATTTGTGTGTGCTCATGTGTGTACCTAATGCGTGCATGTGTACGTGTGTGTGTACATCCGAACGTGTGTGTGTGTGCCCCGGGTCAATACCTCCTGTTCATTATATTTTCATGAGGCATGCAGTACAAATGGGACCAAAGCCCCTCTTGGCCCCTCAATCCCCCTCACCCCTCAACCTCCAGCCCCCCGTATTATGGCAGAGCGCTGCAGTCGTCCAACTCGGCAGTATTTCATCCCAAGATTCCTCTCTCCGGGCTTCCTGTTTGTTTTTCCAGATGCTTTCCCTCATCGCTGGTCTGTCCCTCTGCGTCGGCAGGGAAACGACACTGGGAGCGGAGCTGCAAAGAAGAGCTGGCCCACGACTTGGCTCCCTCAGAGGAAGGAGGAGGAAGCTCTCTCTAAATCAATATGGTGGAGCCAATGTAGAGAAGGGTTAACTGAATGGTCAGGGAATTGGTGTGTAGTGTCGTGTAGTGACTATGTTGCGGAGGTACTGCATGTTTTGAGAGAGGACACCTGAGTTTACACATGCAATACTTCTCACCCTGGCAAGAGCTGACATGTGGCCATATCAAACTCCTTAACTCTTTAAGTTTGTAATTGTATTTGTAAATACTGTATGTGTATGTTCCCTGGGATTGCATAGAATGCTTCTAGTCCTTTATACCATAGCCTTCATGTTTTTGTTTTCTATGTTGTTATGCGTCTTGTATGTATCATTCATTCCACACATTCATAAAAGTTATTTGAATGGATTTGAATTGATATTGTAGTTTCAAATAATTCAACCAGCACCTTTAAGAGGTTATAGGACAATGCACTCACCATTTGAAAAAACAATTGAAAAGGGCCTGCTTACTTGAAAGTGTATTGATGTTTCTAAGAAATCCAGCTTTTGAGCTTTGTTCTCTACAGGATCATCATGGTAACAACCATGGCTAAGCAGCTCATCCCCATATTACTCAAGTGCTGCTTAGAGCCAAGCTGCATGACATCCTCCAGGTTAGCTGACTGTCACTGCTGTCACTCTAACCACTAGCCATCAGCTAAGTGGCCTGTCTGTCTGTCTGTCTGTCTGTTTGTCTGTCTGTTTTACTCCCAAATGTTATTGTTTTTAAATGACATCATTAGTCCAAATCTCTGCTTATCCTCGAGCAGAAGGGAGAGATATCGTTAAGACCCTTTACTAGAATTGTGTATTTATACACAAAGTAAGCTGATGGAGCACACACGCACACACACACGACACGCACACACACACACACAAAAACACACACAAACACAAAAACACACACGCTCACTCTCTGTTTCTCCTAATCGTTGTTTTCGAGGAACTCTCTTTAATTCTGAATAAGTAGTTTATCCTTGAGGAAGGATTTGTCACTGGCTCTGATTCCCTGGACAGCTTAAGTAAACACATTATTACCAAACGTAAACAGTAGTCACTCCCACAGAGATGAGCCTGCAGTAAGTAGCTTGCCTCTGATGTTGACAGCAGTGTGCTAATAGAGAATTGATGTCCGCCCTCGTGGTTTGGTTGAGGCCATGGGCCACTGATGAAATTAGTATGATGTTACTGTGGATGGATTGCCAGGATTGGTGAGAACAGCATCTATGTTGTTACTGGGGAGGCAAATACATCACGGCTATTAAGTGTGGTACAAAAATATCCCCTCACACCTTCATAACAACCAATCAGGTAATGCGCGCCAATAAAACAACCTAGCTATTCAGCTTTGCTCAGTGTGTATTAAGTGGACTATCAGGCTTTCCAATCCAAACTGATGACTTTTCATAATGTCTCTGTGCCAATTCATAAAGTAGTCATAATAACTTGATATGTTGTCATGTGGAGAGGTCAGGAACCTAATGATTATGACAATAATAATGACCTATAGCCTCCCTCTTCTCTCTTTATAATTGTTTAGCAATAGATTGTCCTTGTGTTGGTATAATCCTTATACTTCTATTGTTTCTGTGATATTGAAACCCAGTATAACTTACCTCAGGAGAGAGAGAGAGAGGAGAGAGAGAGAGAGAGCAGAGAGAGAGAGAGAGAGAAGAGAGAAGAGAGAGAGAGAGAGAGAGAGAGAGAGAGACGAGAGAGAGAGAGAGAGAGAGAGAGAGAGAGAGAGAGAGAGAGAGAGAGAGAGAGAGAGAGAGAGAGGAGAAGAGAGAGAGAGAGAAGAGAGAGAGAGAGAGAGAGAGAGAGAAGAGAAGAGAGAGAGAGAGAGAGAGAGAGAGAGAGGAGAGCCCGATTAAGATAAGATAAGATAAGATAAGATAAGATAAGATAAGATAAGATAAGCATTGGATCAATTTAATCAGGTCTTATGTCCACATTGTATTAATTCCACATTGGTTACCAGATGGAGGATGGCGGTGTGTAGAGAACAAAGACCAAGTGTGTGATGATCAGTATCATTTTGTTCTCTCTGCTCCATCAGAGCTGATGATGGGAGATCTCTGACAGCTGGTGGGAGTTACAGAAATATACATTCTCAAAAACAAAACTAGATCCTTTATGACCTTCAAATATTTATGGAGTGATTTCAAACAGCTGTTGACATTAGGACACCTGTTTATTTAATTATATGTCACTTGGATTATGGGATTATATGGCTGGGTTTACACAGGCAGCCCAATTCTGATATTTTGCCAAATTATTGGCAACAGATGTGATCTGATTGGTCAAAACACCAATTATTAGAAAAATATCAGAATTGGGCTACCTGTGTAAACACAAACTATGGTTCTATTCCAATATGGGCACCAACTAGTGTACCCCTTACGACAAACCAATACATTGGGCATGCATTCTAAAATAATATGGACATTGAAACATAGACTAGGATTGGTCTCAGAGTAATAAGAATTAGCAGAAGGGAGTGTCCCTACAGTGAATGATTCAACGTCATCAAATTGGTCATGTAGCCTAAGACCCCAGCTTTAGCTTGATTTTCCACCCCTATTTAAGGCAAAGAGACACACATGAAAAGAGGATGTTAATAAAAACACAGTCATTAGGTTGGGATTTTAATTATCAGGCGATAGCGTTCCTTCATATTCCCCTTTCGCTCCCAGTTTCACAGGAAATGATAAAGATTTAATCCAATTAGCTGGCAGTGTTTCACCAGACGGCAGCAGGGAATAGACTCCTAATTGGCTGAAGACAATTAGCCGCATTAATTCCAACAGAAGTCAGAGAATAGAGTCGGATTTAAACAATATTCCCTCGGCTGACTTCATCAGATGCTCACTCTCGTTTTATTTTATTCAAATGAGATGATGTGCGGTGTGTTAAGCAGGGTTCTAATTGTAGCACTGTTCGTGTTCTGTTTTGCCATTGACTGGTGGAATCATCATTAGTGTTGCTGTTGTGCTTTTCAATTGTATTGTAAATAACATCTTCTGTTGAACCAGATCATTGTTTTTCTGAAGTACACAAAACAACAAAACAAAGTTCTACAAGGATTATACAAGGGTCTGGAGATGGGAATGGGGTTGAGACAACAAGACGCTGATGTAGGATGTTTAGTTGACATACAGTATAGCACATTTGTTAGTACACTTGTAGTAGGTGGTAGGGTTGCTTCGCTACCCAATACATCCCCATGCAACATTATTTATTACTGTAGGCCTATGTATTTGGGTATTACTAGACAAATTATAGTGGGCAGTATTTTATAACATGATGCATTCATAGGATTATCAGATGATGAGTGTAAGGGGTGAGAAAGATGAGGGTTGGTATCAGGTTCAGAACTATGTGTCTGTGCTTTCTCCCAAAACGATTGACTCCTCATTTTCAAGTCTTCAATCTTCCTGTCACTGTTTTATGTTTCATAACAGCTCATTGAGATCCCTAATGTCTGTTTCAATGTTAAACTACTTAAGCTGTTTGCCTGTTCAAATCAAACATCTTCTCACCACACGTCAAGGCACTGGGTCCAAATGTAACGTATTAACACAGCTTTTCTCCCTAAGCTTCAACCCCATTGGTAGAGAGTACTTTCCTGAGTGAATAGCCAGGAGGAACATAATGGGAACCAAACGATCCAGGTGGAAGAGCAAGTTCCCTGCTGCTCGCTGTTCCACATGGACCTAACAACGTTCCTCCTGCCTGGCGCCACTCAGACGCGGATGCTCAGCGTAGGAACGGAAAATAGACGGTCAAAGAGGAACGTAAAATAGCCAAAAGAGTGAGGGGAAGGAGGATATGAAGGGAGGAAGGGGGGTTGTTCTTTAGTTGGATCAAAGATCAATAAAGATGGAAAAAAAGGTTCCCTGCCCCGTCAGGTCTACTTCCCCCTCTCCCCCTTTACCTCTCTCTATCTGATAAACACATGCATTTAAAACAGGCGCACGGAGCACCCACACTAACAATGACAAACGACGGCTTGCCGACTTTTCTCTCTCTATTAACATAAAGTAATATAAACTGAAGGACACTAGTCTATAGAGGGAGTTAGGGGCTAATGTTCCATATCAGATGTGGACAATGTCAGGACTGAATACAGATTAGGCTGTGTCCTTCCCTCCCCAGGGGAATGACAGGAGTTGACACCACTTGGCCTGCCAAGTGTATTATTATAACATGCTGGTGCCAGGTCTGTCTTCCCCTGGACTATTAACCCCACTGTCCCCAAAGCACTCTCCCCATGCCCCAATACCATAACACCAATTCAGCCCCTCCTCTCTCTTTCGCAAAGCTCCAGCTCTGCCACCTCATTATCTATCTCCCTCTCTGTCCCTACAGTATTATCCCCAGTATTCCATCTGAGGCTTTCAATTGGCCCAAACCCATATTCTTCTTACCTTTCCATTTCTCTCTCTTCTCATCTCTCTCTCCCTTCCTCTTTCTTTATCTCTCTGTCTCTCTCTCTCCCTCTCCCTCTTTCTCTCCCTCTCCTCTGTCAGAGATATGATGAAGCACCACCCTATCAGTGTATTGAGGGTCAGAGGGTAGTAGGATGGGTGGAGGGTTGAGTGACAGGCGACCGATGATGCTTCTCTGGAGCCTCTGCACTTCTTTCAGTGGAGAATCGTCAGTGTACCGGGAGTACAGCCTCTCAGCTCTGGTGGCCTATGATAGATCACTGTCCATTTTCTCTCTTGGTAAGGTTCAGTGCTTATAGCACACTGACTCTGTGTGTTGAGTGCACTGTGGGTTGATGAGGTGAGTGGAAGAGGATGTTTCTGTATGTAGGTGATGGATATCGGAAAAGCAACGCTTGGAGGAGGTGACAGTTGAGAATGTCCTGTTGAGGTTCCGTGGGTGGTGTTCCTGTTCAGCCTGTACCTTAGTTACTTGAAAATAGCACAACCTTTTTGTTTTTAGAATATGGGTCTCTCTGTACACCACTGAGAACATAGACACAGAACACCCAAACCACTGAGAACAGCCAGTAAACCACCTGGGATTTGAGTTACCTGTTGTACTTATGGCATACAAGTGTGATGAGAATAACCAACAAGTATGTCAGCCCAGCCTCTCATATTCCCCTCTCCTCRAATGTTTGTATGTACAGGATTATGGAGACATTTTGGCAACAAGCCAAGGCAGTCAGGGAGATGGTCATCGTTCTTTTCTTGTCTTCAGAGAAAACATACAACTGCTGCAAAACCTCTTAGAGCCATAAAACGATAAAACAACATCTCAGGAACCGTAAAGAAACTCAGGGACTCAGAGAGAGGAAAATCAGATGCAGGCCATGATCATAAAATCCTCGCTTCCTATCAGCAGCTCATTCTGAGGACTATTGATGGTCCAAAGCCGCTGCAGATAAAACCATAACAGTCAGAAGGACAGGGCCATGGCCCATATTCAAAAAGCTTCTCAGAGTACTGATCACAGATCAGTTTTGTATTTTAGATCAGCATGAATATAAACATATGGACAGTTTTGGATCCAGCCTCCACAGATCAGAGGTGCGATCATCTATCATCATCTGACAAATCAGACCATTACCTTCCTAATGGGAATCTGCATGGTCACAATGTTAATATAATGGAAAAGGGAAATGCTTACTGTACTTTGTGTCTTGGTTCAAATGGTCTGTTTGTGTTGTTCACCTTGGTAGCACAACGTTTATGTGTAGTCTAGTGCGTTCCAGCTCTGTGAGGGGACGTTCAAATGTTACTGAAAATACAAACGGAGCCAGTGGTTCATGCCTAAATCCACCCCCTTCTTGCCATAAAGAAAGGTTTTGGAGGAAGGATGGCAGCAAGAAAGAAAGAGAGAAAGAAATAGAGAGAGAGAAATAGAGAGAGAGTGAGAAAGAGAGAGAGAGAGAAATAGAGAGAGAGAGAGAGATGGAAAGACCAAAGGCTGAATCTTTGCCAAAGGAAATCTCCATCTCATGCTCTATTACTCCACAGCTACTGTTCAACATCATTATTCCCACACTGAACTGAGAAATGCCAGGAAACCCTAAACAGGTTAATAAAGTCCCCAAAGCTATGGTTTTGATTGGCCATTTTTTGCTGAAGAGCATCCAAACTCAATACTTTTCTCAACACTGATAATTTGTGTCCTAGACTGAGAAGTTGTGTCCTAGACTGAGAGGTTGTGTGCTAGACTGAGAGGTTGTGT
>NW_019943342.1:128924-140072 GCF_002910315.2 Salvelinus sp. IW2-2015
AGCTTACTCATAGTACTTATGCTGTTCCAGTGGCCCAGATCATTTCTCTTGACAGGACCATACATCTATAGGCAGGGGTTTCTCTCCCTCTCTCTCTCTCTCTCTCTACAGTTRCAAACGAGAGTTTCCATTTGACAAATTCAGGAATGTTTATCCCCGTTTTGTTCTATTTGCTTCTGTTTAAGAAATGCATTTCTACAGAATCAGTGGAATGAATACACCCCGATCAGGYGTAAACACAGTTCAATTTCATAGCAGCCACATTGTATTCCTTATTGCATCTATGAACTCTCCTCCTCTCACCTTTTCCCTTCGCTTGTGGACAGCAATGCACAACACATCACCTGTATCTGACCAGGCAAAAAAAAACTGTACATGCCAAACCGCTACACACAGCACACATCGTTGTCACCATATTAGCTAAAGTAACATCATAGTCAGCATAGCTAATAGAACTAACACGTTAGTAAACCCACTACAATAATACAGTAACGTTACAATGTACAGTCAGTAAGCAGTTACACCGGCAGGCCTCGGTGGCAATACATTTTAAAACCAAAAGCTTACTTTGACTTGGAAGAGTTCCAGTGTTGTGTTGGATAGTCATAGCCAGCTAACTTACATAGCATCCCTCTGTTTGAGCAGGGTGTTTCAGTAGGCTAAACTAGCTAGCTGCATTTGCTAGCCATGTGAAACTGAAAGTGAAACAAATKACAAAATATAATATCTCTCGCCTTCTATTTCTCTCTTGCTTCTCCTTCATTTTGGAATTATGAGAAATGTATTTGTTCAAAATTGTTTAACTATTGTCTTTCTCTCTCTTTGAGTTTACTACTCACTATAATATATGCACTGCAGTGCTAGCTAGCTGTAGCTTATGCTTTCAGTACTAGATTCATTCTCTGATCCTTTGATTGGGTGGACAACATGGCAGTTCATGCTACAATATCTCTGATAGGTTGGAGGATGTCCTCCGGAAGTAGTCATAATTAGTTTGTTAGTCTATGGAAGGAGTAGCCTCCATGAGCCTCTTGGGTTTTGTATTGAAGTCAATGTAACCATAGGAGGACGGAAGCTAGCTATCCTCCGGCTACACCATGGTGCTACCCTACAGAGTCCTGTTGAGACTACTGTAGACCTTATTTGCAAAATAGTGTGTTTTAATAACTTATTTGGTGACGTGATTATACTTTTTTAATGTTTTACAATTWWWTTTTTTTAAATGAAATTCACTGAGGAGGATGGTCCTCACCTTCCTCCTCTGAGGAGCCTCCACTGGTGCCAACTGTAAAGTTTGGTGGAGGAGGAATAATGGTATTGGGCTGTTTTTCATGGTTCAGGCTAGGACCCTTAGTTCCAGTGAAGGAGAATCTTAACGCTACAGCATACAATTACATGCTAGATGAGTCTGTGCTTCCAAATTTGTGGCAACAATTTGGGCAAGGCCCTTTCCTGTTTCAGCATGACAATGCCCCTGTGTGCAAAGTGAGGTCCATACAGTAATGGTTATTTAATGGTTATTCGAGATTAGTGTGGAAGAACTTGACTGGCCTGCACAGAGCCATGACCTCAACCCCATCGAACACCTTTGGGATGAATTGGAACGCCGACTTCGAGCCGGGCCTAACTGCCCAACATCAGTGCCCAACCTCACTAATACTCTTGTGGCTGAATGGAAGCAAGTCCCCGCATCAATGTTCCAACATCTAGAGGGAATCCTTCCCAGATGAATGGAAGCTGTTATAGCAGCAAAGTGGAGACCAACTTCTTTTCTAATTATTGTCATATCTCCAGTCACCCATCTACCCCGGCTCCTAAAAGGCATGAGAACACTTCACGATGACCTCTCCATATCCTTCCTTGTCCAATCAAAGCATAGAGTACTGACCTCCATATCCCCTCTTGACCAATCAAAAATGCCTATGAGCTGCCAACAGGGAGATGTCAGCATTCCTTTCCTCTCCTGGCAGGAAGTGTAGCTCCTTAAAGCTCTGCTGGGAGAGATTCTCCCTCTTTTCCTTTTCTCCCTCTCTGGCTCTGAATGAGCATAGCCAAACAGACATAAACTAGTCATTAATATTGTCGCTGCACTGCCAAAACACGGCCATCTTTGTCCAAGTTGAGTCCAAGCTGAATCCGATGTGACAGCAGGACCATCAGGTTCCGGGGTGTGTCACCCCTAAACCTGTCCCCCTATCCCTTTAACCCTCTGTCCCCTCATCTGTCTACCTCAACACTGTAGGAGAACGCCATGTCATACAATCGCATGTCWTTTTCATTATTCTCTMTCATTTTTCCCATGACTGTCTACTGTGGCACCCCTGAGCTCTTCTCTTCAGGAACCATCTCCCTGTGTTAAAATCACCTGTGTAGTTGAACTGGGGAGGACTACGACAAGCATGTTCCCATGTAGATGATGAGGCTAGACAGCAGCAGCAGAACGGCTTGGCAGAGAGTTCCTGAAATGTGAACCGTAAAGTGGTCTCCTCTCGCTCTCTGTCTCCTGATCTGCAATTAGATCAATAGTTCAATTAGGTTTGCCAGTTTAAGTGAGAGGTTTCCTGCTATTATAGCACTATTACAGCACTACAGGAGGGCTCACTTGATTTGTCAGACAGATGGATTAAAGGGTGAGTTGAATAAAAACAATATTTTTCTCCAACGATCGATCATTTACCTCAAGCATCACGTTTCTGAGTATTAGATGGAATAGTTCCAAAATGAGAATATGTGACAGGGTCAAACAGAATATCAAAACAATCCCCTGATAGATAGGCCCCCACTCTAACCCTAACCCTGTAAGAAGCAAGTAAGAGTGTTAATATAAACAGTGAATAGTGCTGTGTCAAACTCCATCCTTTATGAACAAAGGGGATCTCTCAGAGCTGGATGTGATGGTCAGATAAATCTAAGGGTGTGTGTGTGTGTCTACGTGCGTGTGTGTGTGTGTGTGTGTGTGTGTGTGTGTGTGTGTGTTGTGTGTGTGTGGTGTGTGTGTGTGTGTGTGTGTGTGTGTGTGTGTGTGTGTGTGTGTGTGTGTGTGTGTGTGTGTGTGTGTGTGTGTGTGTGTGTGTGTGTGTGTGTCCGTGTGTGTGTCGCGTGTGTCCGTGTGTCCGTGTGTCCGTGTGCGTGTGCGTGTGCGTGTGCGTGTGTGTGTGTGTGTGTGTGTGTGTGGTCTGCGTGTGTGTGTCTGCGTGTGTGTGTGTGCAAACTTAGCGGGCAGTGGTGGGGCTTGGGGCAGTGGGCATGCCCCCAACAGTAGTTTATCTCGGACTCATACATGTCCCCCCTTGGCAGGGTCGATCCTTGGGGCGCCCTGCCCCAGCACAGCTCCATTAGTGCCAGTGCTAACCTTGCAACAATGTTGTGACATCCTCGTTTTTCATCCAACCTCTCCCCTCTCTCCCATCTCCCTCCTCCCTTGGCCAGGCCCCAGATCTTCCCCAGATGAGCAACCAGAGGTGAGGGGGGGTCTGTAGGTCTGGCTGGCAGAGAGGCTCCACCATGCCTTGGAGTCAAAAGACAGTTAACCCACCACTACCTCGGATACTACAACCTCCTTCATTCGTAATTTCAACAGGACGTTTTTGCTTTATAGATCCCCAAAAAATGACAGATGAATTTGTTATATCTTTACCGCTGGAGATAATATACTATGAAAAAAAAAGTTGCATAACAATCACACATGGCTAAATGCAACATACACATTAAAAAAAGGTTCTGTGAAATATAATTTACATATGTCTCATGTATATTTATGAGTGGTAAGGGGTACTGAATCTGGAAGAAAGATCACCACAACCTCACCATGTATATTGGAATATCTAAGTGGTTCCTATGTCTTCATCCTCTCATGAAAGAAACATAAAAGGGTCTTTGCTCTCCTTTATCGAAAGTGTMTTTTCAAGTCGTACAGTCTTGATCTCCTCTCATCCTCCCCATTTCCCTCAATCTGCTGTTTCCCCCTTCATCTTGAGTTAGGCTGGAGTCCTTCAAAATCCCAACTTTAAACAGGGAACACAGTGAGTTGAAACCTTCAGTGTTTTGTTGGTCTCGGGAGGGGAGGGAAGRCCTGKACTYTGGKKTCAGCCTTGACATGTAGGACAGCTCTCGTCAAAATGGGCCAAGAGGGAGATGTTTGCATYGATAGMGCTGAATGCATAGGAGCAGTRCGGTGTACATATTAGGACATACGCTACATCAGACAAACAACRAATACTGTCAGCATACAACACACACAATGTCGTGAGAAAAATCTGAAAAGTTTGCTGTAATGTCACCCTAATCATTTACGTTCTCTCCTATTCATGTAAATCTCAGTGCATGAATACATTTCTTCAGGTTGACCTTGATGGTGCCGTTTTATACGGCAGTCTAAAAGGTGTTGAGTCTTTCAACCTGGAGGTTAAACCAGGTCTTGGGTGTGAAGGCAATTACCTGCAGGAGATGGTGATGAGACCCCCAACCCACCCAGCACCTTATCTATTTTCCATGTTGTGGTAGTCCTTCCTAATGGCCTCCACTTCTTTACCCTCCTCCGTCAGACAGTAGCGAGGGATTCTGTCATCCTCTGCCCTGCAGCTGTGTAAACTTAGATATCCTTTGACATTTCACCTCAATTCCCCACTGAACTCTCAGCTCTCTGGTCCCCCGACGTGTCAATACACTGACGGTTCTCGTTTGTCATGCTGGGGCGACAGGTAGCCTAGTGGTTAGAGCGTTTGGCCAGTAACCAAAAGGTTGCTTGATCGAATCCCCGAGCTGACAAGGTAAAAATCTGTCAAGGCAGTTAACCCACTGTTCTTAGGGCATCATTGTAAATTAGAATTTGTTCTTAACTGACTTGCCTAGTTATTAAATAAAGGTTAAATAAAATGCTGTTGTGTGAGTTCTCCTATCTCTCTTCAGCACCACACCAGTGGAAAAGCTAACATACTATAGGACTATTGCAGGGGACGCCAACCCTGTTCCTGGAGATCTACGCTCTTGTAGGTTTTCGCTCCAATCCCAACTGGAACTAACCTGGTTCAGATTATCAACCAGCTAATTATTAGAATCAGGTGTGCTAGATTAGAGTTACAAGAGGGTAGCTCTTCAGGAACAGGGTTGGAGTGCCCTGGCCTATTGGAATTATAATTGTAGGTTCATGATTATGAGAGGAGAATATCCTTGATGTATTTTGTATTACGAAGTCACAAGATTCTACCCAGTATTGTTATGAAGCCAACGGGTTTTTCTCTTTCTCTTTTTTCTCACTGTCGTCTCACAGTAGGTTTTTTGTGGCATGGTGAAAAAGCGTGCAGCATCCTCTCCTTGGCAGGTGTTTTGCGTCTCTGCTTGTTGCTCTCCTGTACATAATCAATCTGACTGAGGCCTTTGAAGGCAGCGGGAGAGAGAGGGAGAGAGAGGGAAAGAAAGAGAGAAAGGGAGAGAGAGMGTGAGGTAGAAAGGGAAAGTAGAGCAGAGCGTGGCCTGCCTGCGTCGCTACAGTAACACACGCGTGGCAGTGGATGATTAAATGGATGTAATGTATATTCCTCCTCCTATTTTGGTCTCCATGTGTTTTGCGTTGCATGTCTATTCATCCCGGACGCTGGCGCGATCCATCATATACGCCACTCTGATGGATCTCCGTGCCCTTCCTAAGCTGCCCCGGACACCTACTTACTGTATCCTTTTACCGTGGCAGAGCGCCGAATTACTCCCGTCGCCCTGCCATGACACGACTGAGGCAGGATACTCAATAAGTGAATTACTGCACACTGATATCAAGCATTCTGTGAACGAGCGAAGAAAAGAAGGATGGAGGAAAGAGGGATTAAAGAGACTGAAATAACATGACAAATCAAAGTCGTATGAAAGGGAAAATCTGGGAAGAATTACATGGTTGTTACAGTGCTGTACTTGAACAGGGATGAATGAATTAGTTATTTTTTCCAGCACTCAGGATTGTCTGTGATAAAACATTCAATCAGAGTTAGCCCTGGGCTGGGTCCTATTTTAACAGTGGATATAGGCTACTATGTTCCTCTTTCTAGGGATATTGGCCTGATTTAAACAAGCTTCATAGAGTAGGTCCTTACTATGTATGATATGGCCCTTAATCAACGAGTAGGACCATACTATGTTTGCTATGGCCCTTAATCAGAGAGTAGGATCTTACAATGTATGATATGGCCCTTAATCAGATAGAAGGACCTTACTATTAATGGTATGACCCTTAATCAGGGAATAGGACCTTAATATGTATGATATGGCCCTTAATCAGAGAGTAGGACATTACTATGTATGAGATGGCCCTTAATCAGAGAGTGGAACCTTACTTGGTATGGTATGGCGCTTAATCAGAGAGTCGAGCGTTACTATGTATGTTATGGCCAGGGCCATCTCATACATAGTAAAGTCCTACTCTCTGATTAAGGGCCATCTCATACATAGTAAAGTCCTACTCTCTGAATAAGGGCCATCTCATACATAGTAAGGTACTTCTCTCTGATTAAGGGCCATCTCATACATAGTAAGGTACTTCTCTCTGATACGGGCCATTTCATACATAGTAAGGTGCTTCTCTCTGATTAATCTTATGGCTGCAACCCGGTGTCGGTACACTTATGACAACAGCCAGCTCAAGTGCAGGGCGCGAAATTCAAAAGATATTTTTTAGAAATATTTAACTTTCACACATTAACAAGTCCAATACAGCAAATGAAAGATAAACATCTTGTGAATCCAGCCAACATGTCCGATTTTTAAAATGTTTTACAGCGAAAACACCACGTATATTTATGTTAGCTCACCACCAAATACAAAAAAGGACAGACATTTTTCACAGCACAGGTAGCATGCACAAAACCAACCTAACTAACCAAGAACCAACCAAACTAACCAAGAACAACTTCATCAGATGACAGTCTTATAACATGTTATACAATAAATCTATGTTTTGTTCGAAAAATGTTGCATATTTGAGGTATAAATCAGTTTTACATTGCAGCTACCATCACAGCTACCGTCACAAATAGCACCGAAGCAGCCAGAGTAATTACAGACACCAACGTGAAATACCTAAATACTCATCATAAAACATTTCTGAAAAATACATGGTGTACAGCAAATGAAAGACAAGCATCTTGTGAATCCAGACAATATTTCCGATTTCTTAAGTGTTTTACAGCGAAAACACAATATAGCATTATATTAGCTTACCACAATAGCCAGAAACACAAGCCATTTACCAGCAGCAAAAGTTAGCGATCGTAACAAACCAGCAAAAGATATATAATTTTGGACTAACCTTGATAAGCTTCATCAGATGACAGTCCTATAACATCAGGTTTACATACACTTATGTTTTGTTCGAAAATGTGCATATTTAGAGCTGAAATCAGTGGTTATACATTGTGCTAACGTAGCATCTTTTTCCCAGAATGTGCGGATATTTTTATGACACTCAACTATTCTGACCAAAATAACTATTCATAAACGTTACTAAAAAGTACATGTTGTATAGGATGATAGATACACTAGTTTCTAATGCAATCGCCGTGTTAGAATTCTAAAAATAACTTCATTACGACATCCAGCTTGTTATAGAGAGAGAGTGCCAAAATCTGGGCGCAAACTACTAGTACACATGTTCGACAGATATATGAAATAGATCATAAAATGGTCCTACTTTTGATGATCTTCCATCAGAATGTTGTACAAGGGGTCCTTTGTCGGGAACAATCGTTGTTTGGTTTTAGAATGTCCTCTTCTCCAGTCAATTAGCACTGAAAGCTAGCAAAGTGGCGCAAAGCTCTCCTTCGTGAACAAACGCAGCAAAGCAACACGCCTAACGTCCCGGAAAAAAATTCTATAATCTAATAAAACTATATTGAAAAAAACATACTTTACGATGATATTGTCACATTTATCAAATAAAATCAAAGCGGAGATATTAGTCGTCTATAACGACAGCTTTACAGAAGGCAATACCAGGTCCCTTTCGCGCGTTCCAGAAAACAGGAAATTGGGTCACGTCATGCAAGAGCTTTTATTCGACCTCAGATCATGTTATACACTACATTTCTTCTCTCACTGCCTGTTGACATCTAGTGGAAGGCGTATGAAGTGCATGTATACTATACATATCAAGCACATTTATAGGCAGCCCTAGAACGAGCATCGATTTCAGATTTTCCACTTCCTATTAGGAAGTTTGCTGCAAAATGAGTTCTGTTTTACTCACAGATATAATTCAAACGGTTTTAGAAACTAGAGAGTGTTTTCTATCCAATAGTAATAATAATATGCATATTGTACGAGCAAGAATTGAGTACGAGCCGTTTGAAATGGGCACCTTTTATCCAGGCTACTCAATACTGCCCCGCAGCCAAAGAAGTTATTAAGGGCCATCTCATACATAGTAAGGTACTTCTCTCTGATTAAGTGCAATATTGCACATAGTAAGGTCCTGATCTCTGATTAATGGCCATAACATACAGAGTACGTTTTCACTCTCTGATTAAGGGCCATATCATACAAAGTAAGTTCATACTCTCTAAATAAGGACCATGACACACAGAGTCAGGTCCTACTCTATGATTAAGGGCCATACCTACATAGTAAAGTCCAACTCTCTGTCTGTGGGCCGAATCATTTGTAGTTAAGTTATACTCTATTATTAAGGGCCATACCTTCAATAGAAAAAGTCATACTCTCTGATTAAGGGCCATATCATACATAGTAAGGTTCTACTCTCTGATTAAGGGCCATCTCATACATACTAAGGTCCTACTGTCTGATTAAGGCCCTGTCATACACAGTAAGGTCCTACTGTCTGATTAGGGCCCTGTCAAACATAGTAAGGTCCTAATCTCTGATTAAGGGCCATACATACATAGTAAGGTCCTGTTCCCTGAATAAGGGTCACACCATTAATAGTAAGGTCCTATTCTCTGATTAAGGGCCATCTCATACATAGTAAGGTACTTCTCTCTGATTAAGGGCCATCTCATACATAGTAAGGTACTTCTCTCTGATTAAGGACCATCTCATACATAGTAAGGTACTTCTCTTTGATTAAGTGCCATCTCATACATAGTAAGGCACTTTCTCTGATTAAGTGCCCTCTCATACATTGTAAGGTACTTTTCTCTGATTAAGTGCCTCTCATACATAGTAAGGCACTTCTCTCTGATTAAGGGCCCTCTCATACATAGTAAGGTACTTCTCTCTGATTAAGGGCCATCTCATACATAGTAAGGTACTTCTCTCGATTAAGGGCCATCTCATACATAGTAAGGTACTTCTCTCTGATTAAGTACAATATTGCGCATAGTAAGGTCCTGATCTCTGATTAATGGCCATAACATACAGAGTACGTTTCCACTCTCTGATTAAGGGCCATCTCATACATAGTAAGGTACTTCTCTCTGATAAGTGCAATATTGCACATAGTAAGGTCCTGATCTCTGATTAATGGCCATAACATACAGAGTACGTTTTCACTCTCTGATTAAGGGCCATATCATACATAGTAAGTTCCTACTCTCTAAATAAGGACCATGACACACGAGTCAGGTCCTCTCTATGATTAAGGGCCTACCTTACATAGTAAAGTCCAACTCTCTGTCTGTGGGCCAAATCATTTGTAGTAAAGTTATACTCTATTATTAAGGGCCATACCTTACATAGAAAAGTCCTACTCTCTGATTAAGGGCCATATCATACATAGTAAGGTTCTACTCTCTGATTAAGGGCCATCTCATACATAGTAAGGTCCTACTGTCTGATTAAGGCCCCTGTCATACACAGTAAGATCCTACTCTCTGATTAAGGGCCATATACATAGTAAGGTCTCATCTATGATTAAGGGCCTTACTATACATTGTAAGGTGCAACTCTCTGATTAAGGGCCAAACCATACATGGTAAGGTTCAACTCTTGTATTAAGGGCCATCTCATACATATCCAGGTCCTAATATCTGATTAAGGGCCATACTATAAATAGTAAGGTTCACTCTCTGATTGAGGGCCATATCAAACGTAGTAAGGTCCTATTTCCTGATTAAGGGTCATACCATTATAGTAAGGTTCTACACTCTGATTAGGGGCTATACCATACATAGTAATGGGTTTAACTCTCTGATTAAGGGCCATTTCATACAGAGGAAGGTCCTACTCTATGATTAGGGCATACCATACATAGGAAGAATTTACAGCCCGTTATACAGGAAGCCATCGTCGTCTACCATAATATCATCATCTATAAAATTAAAGTGGCCATACCTACATAAACATTAGTAAGGTTCCTAGCTCACCTCGTGATTAAGGGCCATCTCATACATGTAACGGGTATCTCTTCCTTGATTACGGGCCAATCCTTAACATAGTAAGGTGCTTACTCTCGTGATTAATCTTGTCTATTCTTAGAGAATATCGGCTGGTTGCAAAGCCCCGGTTTGGTTACATAAAAGTGACAAGAATAAATACTTGTTATGACAACAGCCAGCTCAGTGCAGGGCGCGCACGAAAAATTCAAAAGATATTTTTTTGTTTAGAAAATATTTTTTAACGCGTAACGAACGCTTTCACAAACAGACAGAATTAACAAGTCGGCAGATAATCAAGGCAAATTGAAAGAAGGATAAAAACATAGCGTTGTGATAATTGTTATTCCACCACATGTTCCGGGATTTTTTTTTTTTTTAAAAATTATTGGTTTTTTTCTAAATAAAACCAGCGGAAAATAAAACATAGACATCAAACGAACGACGTATTAATTTATATGTTGCGTCACGCACCAAATACAAAAAAAGGACGAAGACTTTTTCAACAGTCGACAGGCAGGTAGCATTGGCAATAGCCGCAAACGCTGACGGAACCAAGCAGATGGGCAAAAAAATGCTCACCATGCAAAACTCCTGACTAAAACTAAAAAAACGTACCATTGACCACCCAAACTATAAAACTCAAAGACATTCAATGCAGAAAATGACGTCTTTAACACTATACATGTTTGATATAACAATAAATTTTCTATTGTTTTTGTTCTGATAAAAATGGTGGCATTATTTGAAAGGTATAAATCAGATTTTAAAAAAAAAAAAACCCACCAAGAAAATAAAAAAAAAAAACCAATTGCAAGATAAACAAGACAAGGCT
>NW_019943342.1:140097-145116 GCF_002910315.2 Salvelinus sp. IW2-2015
ACACTTATGTTTTGTTCGAAAATGTGCATAATTTAGAGCTGAAATCAGTGGTTATACATTGTGCTAACGTAGCATCTTTTTCCCAGAATGTGCGGATATTTTTATGACACTCAACTATTCTGACCAAATAAACTATTCATAAACGTTACTAAAAAGTACATGTTGTATAGGAAATGATAGATACACTAGTTCTTATGCAATCGCCGTGTTAGAATTCTAAAAATAACTTCATTACGACATCCAGCTATGTTATAGAGAGAGAGTGCCCAAAATCTGGGCGCAAACTACTAGTACACATGTTCGACAGATATATGAAATAGCATCATAAATGGGTCCTACTTTTGATGATCTTCCATCAGAATGTTGTACAAGGGGTCCTTTGTCCGGGAACAATCGTTGTTTGGTTTAGAATGTCCTCTTCTCCAGTCAATTAGCACTGAAAGCTAGCAAAGTGGCGCAAAGCTCTCCTTCGTGAACAAACGCAGACAAAGCAACACGCCTAACGTCCCGGAAAAAAATTCTATAATCTAATAAAACTATATTGAAAAAACATACTTTACGATGATATTGCACATTTATCAAATAAAATCAAAGCGGAGATATTAGTCGTCTATAACGACAGCTTTACAGAAGGCAATACCAGGTCCCTTCTCGCGCGTTCCAGAAAACAGGAAATTGGGTCACGTCATGCCAGAGCTTTTATTCGACCTCAGATCATGTTATACACTACATTTCTCTCTCACTGCCTGTTGACATCTAGTGGAAGGCGTATGAAGTGCATGTATACTATACATATCAAAGCACATTTATAGGCAGGCCCTAGAACAGAGCATCGATTTCAGATTTTCCACTTCCTATTAGGAAGTTTGCTGCAAAATGAGTTCTGTTTTACTCACAGATATAATTCAAACGGTTTTAGAAACTAGAGAGTGTTTTCTATCCAAAGTAATAATAATATGCATATTGTACGAGCAAGAATT
This sequence comes from Salvelinus sp. IW2-2015, assembly GCF_002910315.2. Taxonomy (NCBI): domain Eukaryota; kingdom Metazoa; phylum Chordata; class Actinopteri; order Salmoniformes; family Salmonidae; genus Salvelinus; species Salvelinus sp. IW2-2015. The sequence goes on from NW_019943342.1 coordinate 141,078, forward strand.
GAGTACGAGGCCGTTTGAAATGGGCACCTTTTATCCAGCTACTCAATACTGCCCCTGCAGCCCAAAGAAGTTATTAAGGGCCATCTCATACATAGTAAGGTACTTCTCTCTGATTAAGTGCAATATTGCACATAGTAAGGTCCTGATCTCTGATTAATGGCCATAAACATACAGAGTACGTTTCACTCTCTGATAAGGGCCATATCATACAAGTAAGTTCTACTCTCTAAATAAGGACCATGACACACAGAGTCAGGTCCTACTCTATGATTAAGGGCCATACCTACATATAAAGTCCAACTCTCTGTCTGTGGGCCAATCATTTGTAGTTAAGTTTCTCTATTATTAAGGGCCATACCTTACATAGAAAAGTCTACTCTCTGATTAAGGGCCATATCATACATAGTAAGTTCTACTCTCTGATTAAGGGCCATCTCATACATATAAGGTCCTACTGTCTGATTAAGGCCCTGTCATACACAGTAAGGTCCTACTTCTTGATTAGGGCCTTCAAACATAGTAAGGTCCTAATCTCTGATTAAGGGCCATATCAACATAGTAAGGTCCTGTTCCCTGAATAAGGTCAACCATTAATAGTAAGGTCCTATCTCTGATTAAGGGCCATCTCATACATAGTAAGGTCTCTCTCTGATTAAGGGCATCTCATACATAGTAAGGTTACTTCTCTCTGATTAAGGCCATCTCATACATAGTAAGGACTTCTCTTTGATTAAGGCCATCTCATACATAGTAAGGCACTTCTCTCTGATTAAGGCCCTCTCATACATTGTAAAGGTACTTTTCTCTGATTAAGGCCATCTCATACATAGTAAGGCACTTCTCTCTGATTAAGGGCCCTCTCATACATAGTAAGGTACTTCTCTCTGATTAAGGCCATCTCATACATAGTAAGGTACTTCTCTCTGATTAAGGGCCATCTCATACATAGTAAGGTACTTCTCTCTGATTAAGTACAATATTGCGCATAGTAAGGTCCTGATCTCTGATTAATGGCCAAACATACAGAGTACGTTCCACTCTCTGATTAAGGGCCATCTCATACATAGTAAGGTACTTCTCTCTGATTAAGTGCAATATTGCACATAGTAAGGTCCTGATCTCTGATTAATGGCCATAACATACAGATACGTTTTCACTCTCTGATTAAGGGCCATATCATACATAGTAAGTTCCTACTCTCTAATAAGGACATGACACACAGGTCAGGTCTCCTCTATGATTAAGGGCCATACCTTACATAGTAAAGTCCAACTCTCTGTCTGTGGGCCAAATCATTTGTAGTAAAGTTATACTCTATATATAAGGGCCATACCTTCATAGAAAAGTCCTACTCTTCTGATTAGGGCCATATCATACATAAAGTTCTAACTCTCTATTAAGCCACTCTATCATAGTAAGGTCCTGACTGTCTGATTAAGCCTGTCATACACAGTAAGATCCTACTCTCTGATTAAGGGCCATAAATGTCATACATGTAGTAAGGTCTCAATCTATGATTAAGGGCCTTACTATACATTGTAAGGTGCAACTCTCTGATTAAGAGGCGCAAACCAGTACATGGTAAGGTTCAACTCTTCTGATTAGAGGGCCATCTCATACATATCAGCGTCCTGAATATCTGATTAAGGGCCATACTATAGGTATAATATAGGTCAAGGTTCCATCTACTCCTGATATAGGGACGTCATAATCCAAACGTAGGGTAAGGTTCCGTATTTGCTCATTCAAGGGTTCATAACCATTCAAATAGTAAGGATTCTGAGCAGCTTGATTAAGGTAGGGCCTTTTTTTTTTTTATACCACATAACGTGTAAGAGTTTGCACACTCTCTGCATAGACGGCCATTTATCATACAAGGAGAAGATGAGGTCCTTACTACTCTCATGATTAAGGTCGAATACCATATCATGAGCAAATTGCGTCCAACTCTCTTATTAAAAGCGGCCATAAGACCAATTACATGAGTAAGGATCCCTACTCTCTGATTAAGGGCCATTTCATATAGATAGGAAGGTACCTACTCTTCTGATTAAGGGCAAGATATCATACATAAGGACTAATCATAGCAGTAGTTGTCTCTACTCTCCTCCAGTAATTAGATTGCAATATTCCGCATAGGCATAAGTCTAAAGGTCATTCTATCTGAGTAAGGGGCCAGAATGCCTTTATACATCGTACAAAGCTCCTACTGCTATGATTAAGGGCCAGCAATCCCCATAACTATGATATGGCCCTTTAAAGATTCAGAGGTAAGGACGCTAGCGACTTACGTCTGAACTTAAGCGCCATTCATACCAAGTATAGTTCTCACTCCTATGTATTATTATGGGGAGACTATCGTGCATACACTCCTTAACATTCAGCAGGGAGTGGCTGTAGACGGGTTGTGGTAATGTCCTACTCTCTGAGTGAATAACGCGGCCATCATTTCATTACATGATGTAGAATATCCTAGCTCCTCTTATTTAAGGAGCCATATTATAGGAGAGAGTAAGATCAGAACTCTAATGAATTAAGAGCGGCACTATATACATAGTAAGGTCCCTACTCTCCGTATTAATTGCAATACCATACATAGTGGAAGGTCATTCTATCTGCAGTAAGCGCCAGATTCTACCTCACGTAAAGTCCTACCTATGATTAAGATGGCCCTTAATCAGAGAGTAGGACCTTACTATGTATGGTATGGCCCTTAATAAGAGAGTTGGACCATTCTATGTATGGTATTGCCCTTAATCATAGAGTAGGACCTTCCTCTGTATGAAATGGCCCTTAATCAGAGAGTGAAACCTTACTATGTATGGTATAGCCCCTAATCAGAGTGTAGAACCTTACTATTAATGGTATGACCCTTAATCAGGAAATAGGACCTTACTACGTTTGATATGGCCCTCAATCAGAGAGTGGAACCTTACTATTTATAGTATGGCCCTTAATCAGATATTAGGACCTGGATATGTATGAGATGGCCCTTAATCAGAGAGTTGAACCTTACCATGTATGGTTTGGTACTTAATCAGAGAGTAGGGCCGTACTATGTATGGTATTGCCCTTAATAAGAGACTAGGACCATACATATATTATTTGGCCCTTCATCAGAGAGTAGGACCTTACTAGGTATGGTATGGTCCTTAATCAGAGAGTTGCACCTTACAATGTATAGTAAGGCCCTTAATCATAGATGAGACCTTACTATGTATGATATGGCCCTTAATCAGAGAGTAGGACCTTACTATGTTTGACAGGGCCCTTAATCAGGCAGTAGGACCTTACTGTGTATGACAGGGCCCTTAATCAGACAGTAGGACCTTACTATGTATGAGATGGCCCTTAATCAGAGAGTAGAACCTTACTATGTATGATATGGCCCTTAATCAGAGAGTAGGACTTTTCTATGTAAGGTATGGCCCTTAATAATAGAGTATAACTTTACTACAAATGATTTGGCCCACAGACAGAGAGTTGGACTTTACTATGTAAGGTATGGCCCTTAATCATAGAGTAGGACCTGACTCTGTGTGTCATGGTCCTTATTTAGAGAGTAGGAACTTACTATGTATGATATGGCCCTTAATCAGAGAGTGAAAACGTACTCTGTATGTTATGGCCATTAATCAGAGATCAGGACCTTACTATGTGCAATATTGCACTTAATCAGAGAGAAGTACCTTACTATGTATATGTAAATGAGATGGCCCTTAATCAGAGAGTGGAAAGTACTCTGTATGTTATGCCATTAATCAGAGATCAGGACCTTACTATGCGCAATATTGACTTATCAGAGAGAATACCTTACTATGTATGAGATGGCCCTTAATCAGAGAGAAGTACCTTACTATGTATGAGATGGCCCTTAATCAGAGAGAAGTACCTTACTATGTATGAGAGGGCCCTTAATCAGAGAGAAGTGCCTTACTATGTATGAGATGGGCACTTAATCAGAGAAAAGTACCTTTACAATGTATGAGAGGGCACTTAATCAGAGAGAAGTGCCTTACTATGTATGAGATGGACTTAA
>NW_019943343.1:0-14504 GCF_002910315.2 Salvelinus sp. IW2-2015
GAGAGAGATGTTTATTATACATAGTGGAGACCAATGACTGTTTCATTATAAGATAGTGGAGCAATGACTGTTTTCATTATAACATAGTGGAGACATGACTGTTTCATTATAACATAGTGGAAGCCAATGAACTGTTTGATTATACACAGTGAGTCAATGACTGTTTCATTATAACATAGTGGAGACAATGACTGTTTCATTATAACATAGTGGAGCCATGATGTTTCATTATAATCATAGTGGAGACAATGACTGTTTCATTTATACATAGTGGAGACAATGATGTTTCATTATAACATATGTGGAGCCAATACTGTTATTATAACATAGTGAGAATACTGTTTCATTATAAATAGTGGAGACAATGACTGTTTCATTATAACATAGTGGAGCCAATGACTGTTTCATTATAACATAGTGGAGTCAATGACTGTTTCATTATAACACAGTGGAGTCATGACTGTTTTATTATAATAGTGGAGACAATGATGTTTCATTATAACATAGTGGAGGCATGACTGTTCATTTAACACAGTGGAGTCAATGACTGTTTCATTATAACATAGTGGAAGACATGACTGTTTCATTATACACAGTGGAGTCATGACTGTTTCATTATAACATAGTGGAGACAATGTGTTATCTAAAGATTGTTTCCGCTAATTTATTATAATTGTAAGCTTTATATATTTCAAGATACAGGCAGATAACCATTACTCAATGAGCCTTAGAATGAAAAGGAAAGTGATCTATAGATGAGACCGGGGTTGGATCTATGAGCTTTATAAAGACTGACTGGGTTTGGATCTATGAGCTTTATAAAGACTGACCGGGTGGATCTACGAGCTTTATAGACTGACCCGGGGTTGGATCTCGAGCTTTATAAAGACTGACCTGGTTGGATCTACGAGCTTTATAAAGACTGACCCGGGTTGGATTACGAGCTTTATAAAGACTGACCCTGGGTTGGCATTACGAGCTTTATAAGAACTGACCACGGGTTGGTTCTACAGAGCTTATAAAGACTGACCCGGGTTGGATCTACGAGCTTTATAAAGACTGACCCGGGTTGGATCTACAGCTTTATAAAGAATGACCCAGGGTTGGTTCTAGCACGGCTTTATAAATACTGACCCGGGGTTGGATTCTACGAGCTTTATAAAGACTGACCGGGGTTGATTACGAGCTTTATAAAGACTGACCGGGGTTGGTTCTACGAGCTTTATAAAGACTGACCCGGGTTGGATTTACGAGCTTTATAAAGATGACCTGGGGTCCAATCCAAAGCCTTGCCCACTTATTAAATCTGAGCCTAAGACAATCAAATGTATTTATAAAACCCTTTTTTTACATCAGCAGATGTCACAAAGTGCTGTACAGAAACCCAGCTTAAAACCAAACAGCAAGCAATGCAGGTGTAGAGCACGGTGGCTAGGAAAAACTCCTAGAAAGGCAGGAACTAGGAAAAACCCAGAGATGGAACCTAGGAAGAAACCTAGAGAGGACTAGGAAGAACCCAGAGAGGAACCTAGGAAGAAACCTAGAGAGGAATAGGAAGAAACATAGAGAGAACCTAGGAAGAAACCTAGAGAGGAACGCTAGGAAGAAAACCTAGAGAGGAACTAGGAAGAACTAGAGAGGAACTAGGAAGAAACCTAGAGAGGAAACTAGGAAGAACCTAGGAGAGGAACTAGGAAGAACCTGAGAGAGGAACCTAGAGAGAGAAACCTAGAGAGGAACCTAGGAAGAAACTAGAGAGGAACTAGAAGAAACCTAGAGAGGAACTAGGAAAGAACCCAGAGAGGAACCTAGGAAGAAACCAGAGAGGAACTAGGAAGAACCTAGAGAGGAACCTAGGAAGAAACCTAGCAGAGAGACCTAGGAAGAAACCCAGAGAGGAACCTAGGAGGAAACCTAGAGAGGAACTAGGAAGAACCTAAGAAGACCTAGGAAGAAACCTAGAGGAACCTAGAAGAACGAGAGGACCTAGGAGAAACCAGAGAGGACTAGGAAGAAACCTAGAGAGGAACCTAGGAAGAAACCAGAGAGGAACCTAGGAGAAACCTAGAAGAGAGGAACCTAGGAAAAACCTAGAGAGGACCTAGAGAAGAACTAGGAAGAGGAACCTAGAAGAAACCTCAGAGAGAACCTAGGAAGAACCAGAGAGGAACCTAGGAAGAAAACCTAGAGAGGAACCTAGGAAGAAACCTAGAGAGGAACCTAGAAGAACCCAGCGAGGAACTAGGAAAGAACCACGAGAGGAACCTAGGAAAAACCTAGGGGAACTAGAAGAAACCTAGAGAGGACTAGGAAGACTAGAGAGGAACCTAGGAAGAACAGAGAACTAGGAAAACTAGAGAGGAACTAGGAAGAACCTAGAGAGGAACCTAGGAAGAAACCTAGAGGACTAGGAACCAGAGACCTAGGAAGAAACTAGAGAGGAACCTAGGCAAAACCTAGAGAGGCCGAAGAAGAAACTAGGAACCGAAGAAGAAACCTAGAGAGAACCGGAAGAACCAGAGAGGAAACCTAGGAAGAAACCTAGAGAGGAACTAGAAGAAACTAGAAAGGAACTAGGAAGAAACCCAGAGAGGAACATAGGAAGAACATAGAGAGAACCTAGGAGAAACTAGCGAGACCTAGAGAACCAGAGAGGAACCTAGAGAAGAACCCAGAGAGGAACCTAGGAAGAAACCTAGAGAGGATCCGAAGAAGAAATCTAGAGAGACCTAGGAAGAAACCTAGAGAGGAACCTAGGAAGAACCTAGAGGATCCGAAGAAGAAACTAGAGAGGAACCTAGGAAGAAACCTAGAGAGAACTAGGAAGAAACCTAGAGAGGAACCTAGGAAGAACCTAGAGAGAACCGAAGAAGAAACCTAGAGAACCTAGGAAGAACCAGAGAGGAACCTAGAAGAAACCTAGAGAGGAACCTAGGAGAAACGCTAGAGAAGGAACCTAGGAAGAAACAGAGGACCTAGGAAGAACCTAGAGAGGAACTAGAAGAACCTAGAGAGGAACCTAGGAAGAAACCCAGAGAGAACTAGGAAGAAACACAGGAGGACCTAGGAAGAAACTAGAAGGATCCGAAGAAGAACTAGAGAGGACCTAGAAGAAACCTAGAGAGGAACCTAGGAAGAAACCTAGAGAGGATCGAAGAAGAAACTAGAGAGGAACCTAGGAAGAAACTAGAGAGGAACCTAGGAAGAACCTAGAGAGGAATAGGAAGAACCCAGAGAGGAACCTAGGAAGAAACCTAAGAGAGAACCTAGGAAGAAACTAGAGAGGAACCTAGGAAGAAACCTAGAGAGGATCCGAAGAGAAACTAGAGAGGACTAGGAAGAAACTAGGAGAGGAACTAGGAGAACCTAGAGAGGAACCTAGGAGAAACCAGAGAGGAACTAAGAAGAACCTAGAGAGGAACTAGGAACAACCTAGAGAGGACCAAGGAAACCCAGAGAGGATCCTAAGAAGAACCCAGAGAGGAACCTAGGAAGAAACCTAGAGAGAACCTAGGAAGAAACCTAGAGAGGAACCTAGGAAAACCTAGAGAGGAACCTCGTCAACCCTGACTTTTATTAGTAGATAAAGTCAACCTGACTGTTATAGCTTGATAAAGTTAACCTGACTTTTATCTAGATAAAGTTAACTTGACTTTTATAGCAAGATAAAGTTAACCTGACTTTTATATTCTAGATAAAGTTAACCTGACTTTTATCTAGATAAAGTTAACCTGACTTTTATATCTAGATAAAGTTACCTGGCTTTTATAGTACGTAACCTGATTTTAGAATAAGTTAACCTGACTTTTATACAAGAAATTAACCTGACTTTTATAAGATAAAGTCACCTGACTTTTATACACGCAGATAAGTTACCTGATTTTCAGCAAGATAAAGTTAACCGACTTTTACAGCAAGATAAAGTTAACCTGACTTTTACAGCAAGATAAAGTTAAACTGACTTTTACAGCAATAAAGTTAACCTGACTTTTATATCTAGATAAAGTTAACCTGACTTTTATATCTAGATAAAGTTAACCTGACTTTTACAGAAGATAAAAGTTAACCTGACTTTTACAGCAAGATAAAGTCACCTGACTGTTATAGCTTGATAAAGTTACCTGACTTTTATATCTAGAAAAGTTAACTGACTTTTATAGCAAGATAAAGTTAACCTGACTTTATATCTAGATAAAGTAACCTGACTTTTGTACTATTGATATTGAATACTGCATTGTTTGGGAAAGATACTTGCCAGAAAGGCATTTAACTGTACTTGTGAACATGACAATCAACTTAAAATCTCTCTCCAGGAGCAGCTGAGTGGATCGGTGAGGCCTTGACCCCCCCCCCTCACTTGTTTCTAAGCTCTCTAACGCTCCTCCATCAGGTCCAGCTGGTCAGTGAAGTCTGTGTGCGGAGTCCCAGAGCAGCGTTAGCCTCATTAGGTTGATCTGTGAGATCGAGAGAGAGAGAGAGTGATTAGAGAGCGAGAGAGAGAGAGAGAGAGAGAGAGTGAATTAGAAGAGGAGAGAGAGAGAGAGAGAGAGAGAGAGAGAGAGATTAGAGAGCGAGAGAGAGAGAGTATTAGAGAGCGAGAGAGAGAGAGAGAGAGAGAGTATTAAGAGCGAGAGAGAGAGAGAGAGATTAGAGAGAGAGAGAGTGATTAGAGAGCGAGAGAGAGAGAGAGTGATTAGAGAGAGAGAGAGAGAGAGAGAGAGAGGAGAGTGATTAGAGAGAGAGAGAGAGAGAGAGAGAGTGATTAGAGAGAGAGTGAGAGAGAGAGGAGGAGAAGAGAGAGAGAGTGATTAGAGAGAGAGAGGCGAGAGATAGAGCTGGATATGGATATGTGCAACAAAAAAAGTATGAAAAATGTATGAACTCACTATAGCTGTAAATCTCTCTGGATAAGAGCGTCTGCTAAATGACTAACATGAGAAATGTAATATAAAGGAATGTGTTGCTAGGAAGTGTCCAACCTGAAGAGCAGAGGCTCTGTCCTCCAGGTTAACTGCTTTTCTTCTCCACTCGTCCTTCTCCCTCTTGTACTTATCAAGCTCTGAGGAATACATGGCTTTCTCCTCTACAAGGATGACAGAGGAGAAGATGGATATATTATTCATATTTTGCATGAAGGTCAGAACTAGCCTGGTGCCAGATCTATTTGAGCTGTACAGGGATAGCTATCTCCTGACCACAACATCATAGGGATAGCTATCTCCTGACTACAACATCGTAGGGATAGCTATCTCCTGACTACAACCATATAGGGATAGCTATCTCCCGACTACAACATCATAGTGATAGCTATCTCCTGACTACAACCATATAGGGATAGCTATCTCCTGACTACAACATCGTAGGGATAGCTATCTCCTGACTACAACCATATAGGGATAGCTATCTCCCGACTACAACAACATAGGGATAGCTATCTCCTGACTACAACATAGGGATAGCTATCTCCTGACTACAACATCATAGGGATAGCTATCTCCTGACTACAACAACATTTAGGGATACGCTATCTCCTGACTACAACATCATAGGGATAGCTATCTCCTGACTACAACATCATAGGGATAGCTATCTCCTGACTACACAACATAGGGATAGCTATCTCCTGACTACAACCATACAACAGACTGAGCGTGCCCCGCACATGACATCATAGGGATAGTCATCTCCTGACTACAACAACATAGGGTAGCTATCTCCTGACTACAACATCATAGGGATAGCTATCCTCCTGACTACAACAATCATAGGGATAGCTATCTCTGACTACAACATCAATCATAGGGATAGTCATCTCCTGACTACAACATCATGGGGATAGCTATCTCCTGACTACCATCATAGGATAGTATCTCCTGACTACTACACATCATAGGGATAGCTATCTCCTGCTACTACAACATCATAGGGATAGCTATCTCCTGACTGACTACAACATCATAGGGATAGCTATTCTCCTGACTACAACAACATCATAGGGATAGCATCTCCTGACTACAACAACATCATAGGGATAGCTATCTCCTGACTACAACAACATCATAGGGATAGCATCTCCTGACTACAACAACAACTAGGGATAGCTATCTCCTGACTACAACATCATAGGGATAGTCATCTCCTGACTACAACATCATAGGGATAGCTATCTCCTGACTACTACAACAACTAGGATAGCTATCTCCTGACTACTACAACACATAGGATAGCTATCTCCTGACTACACAACAACATAGGGATAGCTATCTCCTGACTATACAACAACATAGGGATAGCTATCTCCTGACTACTACAACATCATAGGGATAGCTATCTCCTGACTACATGATCATCATACCTAGGGTAGCTATCTCCTGACTACACAACAATCATAGGGATAGCTATCTCCTGACTACTACAACAACATAGGGATAGCTATCTCCTGACTACTACAACAACATGGGATCGTATCTCCTGACTACAACAACATAGGGATAGCTCTCTCTGACTACAAACATCAGGGATAGCTATCTCCTGACTACACAACACATAAGGGATAGCTATCTCCTGCATCTCAATCACATCATAGGGATAGCTATCTCCTCTGACTACTACCATCATAGGGATGCCTACTTCTATCAGACAACTATAGGGGTAATAGGGTATCCTCCTGACTACAAGCACACAGGGATCAGGATACTGTCTCCTGACTACACATATCACACATCCATGGATAGCTATTCGCCTCTCTACTGGTTGCTTTGGTAACTGACTATGTACTAGTACAAAATCATAGGGAACTGACGGCTATCTGGTATAGACGTACTATCAATCACAACATAGGGATGCTTTATCCTATGTCATCTGACTAGCTTTAAGCAACAAAAAATAGGGATGTATCGCTTATCACGGACGATAGCTTCCTTGACCCTCACTTAATGTTGTTGACTAAGTCAGAGATAGCTATCCTAATGTTGTTGTAGTCAGGAGATGACTAACTATCAAGGATAGCTCCTCTCTGACCTACCTTATGATGTCCATGTAGTAGTCAGGAGATACTATCACCCTAGATGTTGTAGTAGTCAGGAAGCATAGCTAACTCACTCTATGAGGATGTAGTGTCAGTAGGTTCAGGAAGATAAGCTTAATACTACTGATGTTTGTTGGTCAGTCGAGCTACAAGCTAATCCTGCTGTCTTGTCTGTTAGATAATCAAGAAGAATGTCATAAAGCCTAGGTGTGAACATTCTTGAATAGTAGTCACTGGAGAACAAGCTAAATTCCATAGGTATTGTTGGAATAGAACGTTTACACTATTGGAAGATTAGTCTATATTTAACTTTTTATTTGATCGTTTGTTTAGTATAGCTATAGGAATGGATATGCCGCTAACTAAAATCCTTCACACACATATAAATTATCAATTGGATAAAAGTTGCATAATCGTTGAGGAGATCGGATATTACCCCTGGAGGTATCTTGGGAATTGTTGTGAGAGTCGAGTAGCACCATCAGAAGAAATATATCAAGGACTGTGCGAATCGCTCTGTCATCGCTGACTCAAGTGGAGCTGAGAATCTCCAGAGTTTGACCTTTTATAGTATGTCCTTTAAAACTAGGTTCAAAGATTGAAGGCCATCGAGGTAAGGTGTGAGCTATGTGTGGCCTTCACGTACGTTGGCCTGTTATGAGTCTTCAGTACTGTACACGCCGTGAGGCATGGCCATCTTTAGCTATCCTATGTGGTTGGTAGTAGCTTGCATAGAGGTGGTGGAATGCTCAATAGAGGGTAATGTCCTAGCCCCAGTAACGTCTGGGACTCGTAAATGCATAGTCGAAAGATGACTATCCTATGATGTTGTAGTAGGAGACCTGAGCACTATCATTCCCCTGAGACAGTCGTGTTGGGTTGCAATGTCCGTGGGCGTTGAGATGAGTGAGTGCTATCCTATGGTAGCGATGACATGTTGATGTTCCCAGGATTGATGGTCAACTATGGGGATACGATGGTCCTTGCGCGTATGAGACGAGGCGGTGCCATTCCCTAGCATCAAGTGCTTCCGTCATGGCAGGACACGTGCGCTGACACATGGCTTATCCAGCCATCACTAGATGTTGTTGTAAGGTTCAGGAATGGAAGTAGCTTATCTACGCACTTAGTCTGCGATTAGGTTGGTAGGGAACCCGCTACGGGGCAAACTGTCCACCAGTCCTACTATGTGATAATGGCTCACAAGGTTGGTCAGTAGATGGATCTCATGCGTAGATTGTACCCTATCCCTATGTAATAGTGGTCAGTGCAAGGTAGCTTCAAGAGACCTTCGTGGACTCGATCCCGACAGCATGGAGGGCTGTGCTAGGGTCCCAGGACGATAGAGATCATCCCTCAGCTGATGTACCTGTAGTCAGGAGATGACTACCCTATGATGATGTTGTAGTCAGGACGATCGCTATCCCTATGATGTTGCACACCATTAGTCAGGACTGGAGAGCCATCCCTTGACCGTTGTCAAGATCCAGAGGAGATCATAGCTATCTGCAATGGAGGGATTGTTGCAGGCAGTCAGTATGAGTTCTAGCAGGAGCTGACTATCCTATGACTGACGGCTCGAATGCTCCAGAGCTCCTGGTCGGCCACCGCTCGAGGTCTGTTTGTCACATGTGCTTGCAGTGTGTTGGTAAGCTCTTTCAGAGTCAGTGAATGAATGTAGAGCGTCGATCACAGGGCGTCAATGTCAGTTGAGGTAGGTACAGTGTTATGCAATATGCCTTGAGTGCTCCTATGATGGTTGTAGTCACGGTAGGGACAAATAGTGCCTCACTAAACGTCCTCTAATGTTGTTCGCATCAGGTTTGTATGGAGATAGCTATCCCTATGTTGTTGTAGTCCAGTGTAAGAGATGAGCTACACAACCCCTCCACTAGGAGGGATCTGTGTCGTGGGCACGCGAGATTCGACTATCCACTATCATGCTCTGTAGTCAGGATGATAACTACACCCTAGTGAGATTGGTCTTTGTTATGTCAGTGAGACCGTACGGCTTGAGTCAGACACATATGGCACAATTTGTGGTCTGCATGGAGGGTAGCACTCAGTTGCAGGATGGACTCTTCTTGATGCGAGTGCTGAGAGCTTGATGTTGCTCCTCGCCTGCAGGAGATGTCTACTCCCTACTCTGGTGCATGTTCGAATAGGCGCGGTACGGAGTGAGAGTCGCTGTTCACTCCCTAGCTTGCTTTGGGGTATAGTTTCGGCGAGATCGTCCGTATCATACTATGGATGTGTCGCTCCATGCTCAGCTGCAGGCAGTACCTGATGTATACCCTTGAATGCTTGGTGCTAGCTGATGTGCTAGCGTAGACGTACGTCTCCTGGTGTTGTTTAGTCAGGAGATAACTTATCCTATGTTGGTAGTATGGATTGTATAGCCATGTTGGAACTAGCTCGTACGTGCTGTACGAGACTAGTTCGCAGCAACCTTAGATTAGCAATGGACTTCGCATTGCCTATGTTAAGTAGTCAGGTAGATACGCTAAATCCGCCTGTGTTGCTGTGATGAAGCTGTAACTGGTCACTTGACACTTGATGTGGGTTGTAGACTCCGTCTCATGCTACCACTAGATGAAAGCTACCAGCAGCATTCATACAGTGGACCATAGAGCATTCGCCAGGTACGCATAGGAACTCAGAGAGAGCGCGATTCATGTTAGAGTCACTCCTTGGACACTCAAGACCACTCCTTTAAGTGGGGGTGTCTTGCTGATTTCGCCTATACTTTTACTCACGCCCATAGAGATTAATGATTCCTATTACATTAGCACCAATGCAGACATTGTAAGATATAATTCTATTGCTCAATCAGTGTTGCTTCCTAAGTGAAACAGTTGATCTCTCACATGAAGGTGATCTGTACTGGAAGTGTAGACATTGCGTTGTGTTATAGGTGTTCCCTTTACCTCTTATTGTGAGCAGTTTTGAACTATATATAGTCAATATATCTTAGTTGATTCTACTAAAGGTCAATATAATTTTAGTTGATTCTCTACTAAAGGTCAATATATTTAGTTGATTCTCTACTAAAGGTCAATATATTTAGTTGATTCCTTACTAAGTTCAATACATTTAGTTGATTCTCTACTGAAGGTCAATATATTTAGTTGATTCCTTACTAAGTTCAATACATTTAGTTGATTCTCTACTGAAGGTCAATATATTTAATTGATTCTCTACTAAAGGTCAATATATTTAGTTGATTCCTTACTAAGTTCAATACATTTAGTTGATTCCCTATGAAGTTCAATAAAAAAAAATATATTGTTGAATTCTGTTTTAATTCTGTGATTCCGTCCGCATTCTCCACAACGCAGATTTCATAAGGCCCGACTTTAGGAATAATCAACGTTCATTACAGCACGAGGTTCATAAAGTGTCCGATGTAAAACGAAAAGGAGTCCCCTTGCTGGAACTGACATATACAAGAATAATCCACTCTCATTCCAGCACATGGAGCTGGAGAGAAGGAGAGGAGGCCAGAAGTCTTGCCTTGCTGGAACTGCTCTATCACCACCTGGAGGTTGGACAGGGACACGGCGTACTGGTTGACCTGGTCCCGTGCTGCTCTGAGCTGGGTCAGGGCCTCGTCTCTCTGCCTCACCGTTCCACTCAGCTGCTCCTGGAGAGACTCCACCTGGAGAGACGCCTGGTGGCTACACGGAGAAGAAAGAAGAAGAGAGGAGGAAGATGAAGAAGAATAACTTTGTTGGCCTAGTGGCTACATGTCGGAAAGGAGGAACGGTATTAGGTAATAAATATATAATTATTGTAGGAAACCTTTACAGTTGCCCATGACTACCACTCAGAACCCTCTTTCTGACCCTGRGAAATAAGAGASAAACTTTGTGRCTTCTTACAGCTAAGGTAGGTTMTCAACCCCTRACCTCAGCCAGTCTCTTGTCCGACTGCAGAAGGCAACTAAACACATGTGTGTTAGGAACCAGGTTGCTAGGGAACAGTCAGCTGACCCCATCACTCACTTCTCAGCCTGTCTCCACTTGCACTGCCGAATAGCTTGCTTTCGGTGGCGTGAATAGCTTGCTTTTTTTTCAGTGGCGTGACTGCGTAAGAAGCTTCAGGAGACCGGTCCTGTGTGTTTGCGAGGCAGAGGTCCTGTGTGTTTGCGAGGCAGAGGCCCTGAGTTCGAGCCTCGGTATAAAGCTGAATCAGGAGGAAGTAAATCGCTAAGCAAGTAACTCAATGTCCTTTACACCTACCTGGTGCTCTCCACCTGACTGGAGGATGTAGCMAGTCTGTCGTCCAATAGCGTGACCCTCCTACGTAGCTCCGCCTCCCTGTCCTCGGCGGCGAGGGCCTCCCGTGTGTAGGTGTCCTCTATCTCCAGCAGGTGGTTACGTAGCCGGTCCAGCTCCAACTTCAACCGCTGCTCTCTGTCCTTCACATGCTGCAGCTGAGAGAGAAAGAGAGAGAGCGAGAGAGAGCGAGAGAGCGAGAGAGACAGAGAGACAGAGAGACAGAGACAGAGAGCGAGAGAGACAGAGAGCGAGAGAGACAGAGAGCGAGAGAGACAGAGACAGAGACAGAGAGCGAGAGCGAGAGAGAGAGGGGGACGAGTCAGACAGGTGTTAGATCTTTACCAATAATCAGTGGTTGATCTGAGTACTGGTTTTACTGCTGGAGCTCTAGCTCCTCTTATAAAATATAATCTCAAAAGTATTGTGGAGCTCCCGACACCAAGGTCTGGCACTTCTGGACAGGAAAATGGTACAATTCACACACTTATCAACAGAACATCCCTACTGACTGACGTGCCCAAAGTAAACTGCCTRTTACTCAGGCCCAGAAGCCAGGATAWGYATATAATTGGTACCATTGGATAGAAAACACTTTGAARTTTGTAGAAATGTTAAAATAATGTATGAKACTATAACACAATTCATATGGTAGGAGAAAATCCAAAGAAAAACCAAMCWGATTTTTTTTTGASAGAGAGCCCATGCTCTTATAATGGWAAGCTATGGGGCATATGCAATTCCAGCTCCCAGATTGCAATTCCTATGGCTTCCACTAGATGTCAACAGTCTATGTTCAAGGTTTCAGGCTTGTTTCTTCCCAAACGAGAAAGAATTCTGAGTTTAAGTAACTTGGAGCCAGAGTTGGAAATCAGTCTGTGTGCGTACGACGAAGATACGCGCACCTGCTAATTTTGCTTTCTCTATTGAACATACTTCTTTCCGTATGAAAATTATAGTTTAATTACATTTTAGGGTACCTGATGATTAAAATAGAAACATAGTTGACTTGTTTAACACGAGTTAGCAGTAGTTTTTGGATTCCTTTGTTCTGCATGTTGAATGAGTGATACTGAAAATCGATGCGCAACTGAAACTGACTTTTTGGATATAAAGAAGACCTTTATCTGAACAAAACGACCATGGCATTGTTGTAGCTGGACCCTTTGGATTGGCAAAACAGACAAAGATTATCAAAAAGAAAAGGTAATTTTAAAATCGCTATTTGTGATTTATTGAAGCATGTGCTGGTTGAAAAATATGTTGATGTGGGGCGCCGTCCTCAAACAATCGCATGGCATGCTTTCGCTGTAATGGCTACTGTAAATCGGACAGTGCAGTTAGATGAACAAGACTTTAAGCTTTTAACCGATATCAGACACTTGTATGTACCTAAATGTTTAATATCCATCATATTTATGATTATTTATTTGAATTGCGCGCCCTCCAATTTCAYAGGAAGTTGTCAACAGGTGTCCCGCCGGTGGGACGCCTAACCCTAATTAACAAGCAACGACTCATTTTCACCGAATTCTCTCATTCTGTAAATTAACCACATACTGTAGAGGGGAAACATTAGTTCACAGATAGTAGTTCGTTCGTTAGCTAGTTAACATTTCACACAGATTGCCAGGGTCCAGTGAGCAACTAACGCGTCATAACTTGAGGAATGGCAAGGAGTCGTATACCAGTTAATACTGTAGCGAATTGGTTAGGTTACTAACGTTAGCTCATCTGATGTTGTAACGTTAGCTAGCTAACGTAAACTCACGTAAACTCGTACATCGCCTTGGTCCGTACAATTGCCCTTATTTTAGCTCCCCAAAAACGTAATACTTCCAGATCAACTGTAATGTCAATACCAWTGTAAAGCACAATTTCTCCCCTTTCCAACATGATCAATTACATGACCTAAACGCTGCCCGTTTCTACATAATTCAAGCAGGCAATGAGMCCCGTCGTGTCTTTTTAAAAATGGCGGGTGGGGAAGCGAAACTAATGCGTGATAGTGAGAAGGAGAGAAGTTGTGTCAGAAAATTGCTTTTTTTCACTCGATCTGTCCAACGTATCACCTCTAAAATGTAAATAAAACACTATAAAGAGTTTATGGAACAGAGAGCGGACTTGCCCATAGGATCAAGTTAGTAGTGGTTGCAATTAGTTTTGCTAGCTGTTGTCATTTCTTCTCGCAGAAGACGCTCTCTGAGAAAGAGCGGGAGAGTGGGAAGGCAGTTTTGTCAGTTACAGCCAGAGCGCTCTCTGGAAAGAGCGGGAGAGTGGGAAGGCAGTTTGTCAGTTACGCCAGAATGCGCTCTTCTGGAAAGAGCGGGAGAGTGGAAGGCAGTTTGTCAGTTACAGCAGCGCGTTCTCTGGAAAGAAGCGGAAGAGTGGGAAGGCACCGATGTGTCAGATTAGCGCAGCAGCGAGTCCCCGCCTGAACGATAACGAAAGCTGTAAGGTTTCAGGTGAGATGCTGACCAGGAGACCGGGGTGCAATGAAAGCGTACTTCAGATGAGCTGTTAACTGAAAAACAACTGGCGTTTGAGGTGAAGGGAGAAGTGTGGGTGGAACAAGTATGTTAGCAGTGTTAGGTATCTTGGCTTATAGTAGTGCCTAGCTGGATCGAATTCTCTGTTAGCTAGCAGGAAAAAAAGTTTTGGCAACATTAGCCTACTAAATTAATTGAGTTTATTGTTTGAAAATTAAGCCATTCTGGCTAATGAAATCAGACATGACAAGTAACGTAAACTACCCCTCCGTACAAATGTTGGCAACGCGACATCAAACGGGCTACAAAGAAAACGAATGGGACTCGTAGCGACTGTGTTGACATCAATCGGGGGTGTGATCTACGTTTTATATTCAAGCGTTGATCGACATGGTATGGCTCTATAGTATTGGGAAAAGTTTAAAAAACTGACCTCTGTTACATCGTGACGTGTCCATGTCGAACGTACAGCGCGCATAAAGCACTTTTCTGTCTTACAATCCTCTCCCCAGTGTAGCACTTCTCCTCGTTTTAAATACAATAATGGCCAGTGGATCGGGGGTCGAGGGGGGATATAGTAATTTTTTGCGTCTTCAATTGCATGCGATCAATCATTCTCAAAGCCGCGTTTATTCTAAGATCACTTTAGCACCGCAAAAACCCGATTCAAATTCGAACAAATTCAAATATGGTATTGTAGAACACATTATA
>NW_019943343.1:16765-35636 GCF_002910315.2 Salvelinus sp. IW2-2015
TGGCTGGACACAGCGCGTACAGACAGACGGTAGGATGGCTGGACACCAGCCCGTACAGACAGAGGTAGGATGGCTGGAACACAGCCGCCCCCCGAGCAACAGAACGGTAGGAATGGCTGGGACCCCACAGCCGTACAGGACAGCAGGATAGGATTGGCTGGACAAACAGCCGCTACAGGACAGAGGGTAGGATGGCTGGGACACACACACAGACTGACGTAGGATAGGTCCTGACAACACGTACAGACCATTGACATACAAAACTAGCTTACCTTGTTGAGTGAAATTCGCTGTTTTGAGGACATCCAAAATAGGTGACCCTTATGTTATTTGTTTAATTCGAAGAGAAAATGTATTTTTTTTTGGGGGGGGGGGGGGGGATACATATTGGCTGTAAGCGAACGAGGTGACTGCGCGTGTGGAGCAATTTACTGTCTGTATCCAAGGCGCAGCCAATGCGTCACATAACAAACAGAAACGCATTTCACCCGACTTGAAGAGAGAAGACCCCGACGACCAAACTCCCTAGTTACAGCCAATCAGCGCGGCTCTCTGGAAAAGAGCGGAGAGTGGGAAAGGCAGTTTGTCTAGTTACAAGCCAGCTCGCTCTCTGGAAAGAGGCGGGAGAGTGGGAAGGCAGTTTTGTCAGTTTACAGCAGACGCTCTCTGGAAAGAGCGGGGAAGTGGGAGCGAGTTTGTCAAGTTACAGCAACGCGCTCTCTGAAAAGAGCGGGAGCTAGTGGAAGCAGTTTGTCAGTTACAGCCAAGCGCTTCTCTGGAAGAGCGGGAGAGTGGGAAGGCAGTTTGTCCAGTTTACAGCCAGAATGCGCTCTTCTGCGAAAGAGCCGGCGAGAGTGCGGAAGGCAGTTTTGTCAGTTACAGCAGCGCGTTCTCTGGAAAAAGAAGCTGGGGAAGAGTGGAAGGCACTCTGAATGCCTGTCAATGATAGCGCAGCAGCGAGCTCCCCTATCACTAGCTTTCACCTGCAATTCACCATTCTATGTCATCGGAAAGAGCGCGGTGTTCACTGAACTCTTTGATATGCACTGGACATGATCTAAATGCCTAAAAGTATGGGTAGCGCTCACGTATGATCTGCTTGACCACGATGAATACTGCAACTGATCCGCAGTGCCTATGTAAGACGACTGTGTTACTTCCCATGAGCTCTGTAAACCTCTCTCTCGTTAAAGAACTATGCATTCACACATCTCGTTGCGAGTTTGATGGCCTTATTTGGAGATAGGAGATCGAATGCTAAGCTCACAGTGCAAAAACTCTGAGGCAAAGGAGGGAGTCCTACCTCTGTCTGTACGGCTGTGTCCAGCCATCCTACCTCAGACTGTGTGTGTCCAGCCATCCTACCTCAGTCTGTACAGCTGTGGTCTCCATCTGTTTCTGTTTGAGAGCCAGCATGACCTGGTCTCTCTCCTGCTGGAAGGACACAGCTTTCTCCTGCATGGACCTCAGCTCATTCAGGAGCTGGTTCAGTTCCCCTGACCTCTGACTGTTGCCCTGGGAAACAGATCAATGGAAGGGGTCAGGGAAGAAAACAAAATCATAATCTGTTAGTGAAAATATTTAACCAATAATGTATTTAAACTATTTAATAGTCTATTTGACTTTGACTTTGCATTTCTCTGTCATTCTTTACTAGATATGTTATCATTTACTAAAAGCTAAATATGGGGAACAGACGTCATTCATTAAAATAAATTATTATTTAAAAAATATATATTGTAGTTAGTAGTAATATACATTAAATGATTTAGTGGTTTTCACCAAAATGATCTCCAAACATCCTAACCTGTTCTCTGTCCTTCAGCATCTTCAGCATGTCAGTTATGACATTTTAAAAAGTGACATTTTCCCATATTTTTGCAAGTGGATAAATCGATCAAAAATAGATATGTATAAGATCTGTAAATGATGAATAACCTGTTCTCTGTCCTTGAGCATCTTCTCCATGGCGGCAGCCTTCTCCGACACGACGCTCCTCTCAAACTCCTTCTCCCTCATGAGGAGGGACACCTGCATGTTGGTCTCCTGCAGAGCTCTGAAYTCTGACTCCTTCTCCCTGCTCCGCTGGGCCACAGCCTCGTTCTCATCCTTCAATACAACACAACTTTATTGTCCAGGTTTCAGACCACAAGGGAAATGTGTCTTCTGCTCCTTCTCAACCACCCGCCCCCCCCCCCACCCCATGACAGCACACATGGATCCAACAGTTGGATTACAAGCAGATGTTAAGGGCCTGCTCAAGCCCAACGGTTAGGGAAATGTCTTGAGGAAGTGAATCCCAGCCCCTGGCTACCTACCTTCAGCTTCCTGTTATCCATCTCCACGGATAAGGCTCCTCCTTCAGGTTGGTCACGGCTGTTTTAACACTCGTTGTCGCTCTCTCGTTCCTCAGGCTCTCACTCACGCTGTTGAGAAATGAAGTAGTGCAGAGTTAGCTGGTTAAATTTAGAGACATGATCCGTGTATGCAAACCAAGGTTTAAATCGGGACACGTTCATTGAGATTAAATGTTCACACACACCTCGCGGCGCGCACTGGCGCCTTCCAACAGGCGGCGTGAGTCGGCTGCTTGTGTGTGTGACCGCTAACGCCTTCCTCAGTGTTTGAGTGTGTACATGCGTCGTCGACAGCTGGTGTGGTGGTGTGCTCGTCTTCCGCTGGGTGGTGTGTGCGTAGTTGCAATGTGTGTTGTATGGTTGTGGTTTTACCATGCGTTGGTTGTGTGTTTTGTGTGTACATGCCTATTCGTGTGTGTGTGCGTTGTGTGCTGCTGTGACTTGCTGGGTGTCGATCGCTGTGTGCGTGCGTGCGTGCGTTGTACATGCTAGCATCTATATGCGTGTATTTGGTCGAATGCATGTCTTCCTCTAACCTTGATTAGCTCGGTCTCCCTCTTTTCTTGTATGAGCAGGTCTTTCTCCCTGACAGAGCGCTGCAGGGCGTCCAGTCTCTCTCTGACCTGTCTGGCCTCGTCGGCCTGGCCGCGCTGCTCGCTGTCTGACACCTGGGCTGAGTTAGACAAGCGGTGGTTGTTCTCCTGCAAGGTCCTGATCATAGTCTCCCTCTCAGACAGGAGGGCTCTCAGAGACTCCAGCTCCTGTCTCAGTCCTTCCTGGTTCCCCGGTGTTGCAGGTGCTGCCACCTGGTGTCTGGGAGGTTCCACTGCAGCAGGAGGCTGGGCAGAAGACGTCAGAGCAGCRGAYARTGGGGTGACTTGGGGACTCTGYGCCACACTGTCCAGTTTCCCCAGSAGKACATCTTTRGTACTGCTCAGCTGGCTGATGGTCTGTTGGACGTGGGCTAGTTCGTGACTGAGACTGCCGAGCTTCCTCTCCTTCTGCTCATAGCTGTGGATCAGACGGCTGTAGTCCACGGAGAGATCGGAGGTGCAGTCTTTGTCAGCATCCACCTATAGGATCAGAGCCAAAACAGTCCGTTATTCATCCCAATAAGACTGCTGAATGACAATCAGTAGTCGGATCAGCGGGCTGGACGACACACGTCATGTGGGGTTGATGTGCTGATGTGTATAGTGTTCAGTTGAATCATTACGGATCAGCCATCATATTGTGTGTGTGTGTTGGAGTGTCAGTGTACACTTCCGTTCAAAAGTTTGGGGTCACTTAGAAATGTCCTTGTTTTTGAAAGAAAAGCACATTTTTTTGTCCATTAAAATAACATCAAATTGATCAGAATTACAGTGTTGACATTGTTAATGTTGTAAATGATTATCGTAGCTGGAAACAGCAGATTTTTGATGGAATATCTACATAGGCGTACAGAGGCCCATTATCAGCAAACAGCACTCCTGAGTTCCAATGGCACGTTGTGTTAGCTAATCCAAGTTCATCATTTTAAAAGGCTAATTGATCATTAGAAAACCCTTTGCATTTATGTTAGCACAGCTGAAAACTGTTGTTCTGATTAAAGAAGCAATAAAACTGGCCTTCTTTAGACTAGTTGAGTATCTGGAGCATCAGCATTTTCTTCTGAAACTCGTCAGTCTATTCTTGTTCTGAGAAATAAAGGCTATTCCATGCGAGAAATTGCCAAGAAACTGAAGATCTCGTACAACGCTGTGTACTACTCCCTTCACACAACAGCGCAAACTGGCTCTAACCAGAATAGAAAGAGGAGTGGGAGGCCCCAGTGCACAACTGAGCAAGAGGACAAGTATATTAGAGTGTCTAGTTTGAGAAACAGACGCCTCACAAGTGCCTCAACGCAGCTTCATTAAAATATACCCGCTAACAACCAGCAGTCGTTCAACGTCAACAGTGAAGAGGCGACTCCGGATGCTGGCCTTCTAGGGCAGAGTTGCAAAGAAAAAGGCACTATCTCAAGACTGGCCAATAAAAATAAAAGATTAAGATGGGCAAAACAACACAGACACTGGACAGAGAAACTCTGACCTAGAAGGCCAGCATCCCAGAGTTCCTCTTCACTGTTGACGTTGAGACTGGTGTTTTGCGGCATTATGGCTTGGGATAGAAGCTGTTCAGGAGCCTTTTGGTCCAGACTTGGTGCTCCGGTACCGCTTACTTGCGCTCCCCAGTAGCAGAGACAACCGTAATCACCATAGTTACCTGTAGATCCTCTACCAGCTGGCCAACTAATATATTACATATTTATTATTATAATATATATCGATGGTTACCCCGTAGCTTGTGAGCTCCTCTACCAGCTGGCCAGCTCATTATATTACATATTATTATTATAATATATTATGATGTACCTGTCCCTGTACGCTTGTGGAGCTCCTCTACCAGCTGGCCAGACTCATTATATACATATATTATTATAATATTATTATGATGGTACCTGTCCTGTAGCTTGTGGAGCCCTCTACCAGCTGCCAGACTCATTATATACATATTTTATTATTATATATATGAGTTACCTGTCCTGTAGCTTGTGGAGCTCCTCTGCCAGCTGGCCAGACTCCATTATATTACATATTTATATTATTATATTATGAAATGGTTACTGTCCCTGTAGCTTGTGGAAGCTCCTCTACCAGCTGCCAGACTCTATTATATTACATATTTATATTATAATATATTATGATGGTTACCTGTCCCTGTAGCTTGGGGAGCTCCTCTACCAGCTGGCCAGACTCATTATATTACATATATTATTATTATATATTGATGGTTACCTGTCCCTGTAGCTTGTGGAGCTCCTCTACCAGCTGGCCAGACTCATTATAACTAGAATTTATATAATATATTATGATGGTTACCTGTCCCTGTAGCTTTGTGGAGCTCCTCTACCAGCTGGCCAGATTCATGCGCATGTTCTTTACTGTGGTGATCACCTGCATCTTCCATTCCTCCATCTTCTTCACCTGGATTACATTACAATACACACACAGTCACACCTGCGCAATACAATCAGTACACACAGTCACACCTCGCAATTACAATACCTACACACACACCTCGGTTCAACCACTTTCACCTGGATACATTACAATAACACACAGAGTCCACAACCTCGCAATTACAATACCTACACACACACCTCGGGTCACCTGGATACATTACAATAAACACACACAGTCACACCTCGCAAATACAATACCTACACACACACCTCGGTTCACACACTGTTCACCTGGACAATGGCAATACATACAGTAAAATACTGCACATTCTACACTACACTGCACATTCTACACTGCACATTCTACACTGCACATTCTACACTGCACATTCTACACTGCACATTCTACACTACACTGCACATTCTACACTGCACATTCTACACTGCACATTCTACACTGCACATTCTACACTGTACATTCTACACTACACTATAAATTACAGTGGTCATCTGTAAAAGAGACCTTGTATCTTAGCATGACTCAAAAAGGTTAAATAAAATATACACACATTACAATACACACACTACAATACACACTGTGTGATTCCTGATCTGTGATGTTTTGACTCATGTCATGCTTTTCTGTATTGTCTGTTGTTGTGTTTATGTCCTGTAAGGAGTTTGTCTAGTTTTGTGAAACAAGGCAAATTTCTATAAAAACAGACAATAAAATGCCAAAAATCTTATCTTGCCTGTTGTTTCAGTGTGTCCCTCTCCTGCAGCAGCTCTTCAAACTGGTTGGAGCTGACGCCTCCAGAGTCTCCTGCCTGCAGCACCGACACCAACGTCTGGCACTTCTGGGTCAGTGCGTCGATCTCAATGTCCTTCTCTCTGATAATAATAATAATAACAACAAAATACAATAATATTTTAATTATATTTGCACCTATCAAGATACCCAAGGACACTGACAGAATAAACAGCAAATAGAACATGACATTACGAAGGACGGGATTCAATCCGATCACACATTGTCGGCACGATGTTCACACGTCCTCAGAGTCCGAATGGTAAATGCTGTCGGCTATATCGGAAATTACCTTTAAAATGGCGTATTGTGTCCAAGTCCGCAATCAAAATGAATCCCGAGAGCAAAAAAATACACCCTGACAATACCTGGTCGCCGTGGCAGCAAAATACACCCTGACAAAACCTGGTCACCATGGCAGCAAAATACACCCTGACAATACCTGGTCGCCGTGGCAGCAAAATACACCCTGACAATACATGATCACCATGGCAGCAGAAGCATACTTATTTGAGCTGTTCTTGCCATAATACGGACTTGGTCTTTCACCAAATAGGGCTATCTTCTCTATTCCAGGTGACTACCTCATGAAGCTGGTTGAGAGAATGTCAAGAGTGTGCAAAGCTCTCATCAAGGCAAAGGGAGGCTACTTAATAGAATCTAAAATATATTGACATTTTCAGTTACTACATGATTCCATATGTGTTATTTCATAGTTTTGATGTCTTCACTATTATTAAGTAGAAAATAGTAAAAATAAAGAAAAATCCTTGAGTAAGTGTGTCCAAACTGTTGACTGGGTGCTGTATATATTACAGAACAATACCTGATGATCCGAGACAGGTTCTGAATGGTCTCTCTGAACATCTCTCGACTCCCTGAGGGGTCAGACATGGTGGACAGCCTCGTGTTCTCCTGCTGGACCTTGAGGAGCACAGCCTCCTTCCCTGCTACGATGTCCATGATGTGCTGGTAGTCCCCCCTCAGCTGGCTGTTCTCCCTCGTCTTCTCATTCAGCACGGCCAGGACCTACAGTAAATAGGTCAAGTACATTTTATTTTAATTTTATTGGGGTTGTAAAATTACAATAACTTTAACAAAATTCCTGGTTGGAAGATTCCTGGAATCAGGAGGGAATAGGCAGGAAATCCTTCAACTTGGATTTCTGGAAAAATCTGGGCATTTTAGGAAAATTACCCCGGATTTTGCAACTCTAATAAAGTTGATTGTGATTTTGACCTGCTCTCTCTCCACGGCGTAGGCCTGCAGCTGCTGCTGGAGGGACAACACGTCTCGGCTGTGGCCTCCTCCCCCCAGGGAGATGTGGGAGTGCATCGCCTGGATCTCCACGTCTTTCTGCTGGACCATCTGGCTGAGCTTCCCCATTTCCTCTCTGGAGACCACCAGCTGATCCAGCTGTCTGGTCAGGTTCTGGTTCTTCTCATTCAGCTGGCTGATCTCCGTCTCCTTCTCCTTAATGCCCTTCAAATTGAGAGATCAGATATGCTTTATTATCCTGAATGGCAATTCATCCTGAATCATCAGCTGCTGCTGAGTACAACGTACAGGAAGTGGTATTCGGGAAATACCTTCACGAGACTCTCTACCTCCACCTTGGACAGGTCGTGTTTCTCGTTGCCGGTCTCCCTGTTATTCAGGGACGACTTGGTCTCGTCTTCCCGTTGGAGAATGACCACTTCCTGTTCCTGGGAGTATCGGGTAGGGCCGAGGTGATCTACTTCCTGCTGCAGGCGTCTAATCTCCTCGTCCTTGGCGTGGATCAGCCTATCGTAGTTCTCTCTGCTCTGCTCGTGGCGTTGGTGGGCCTGCTCCAACTCGTTCTGCTGTGCCAGGAGGGACTGCTGGGAGGAGAGGAGATGTCCCTGCTGCTCCTCTACGGTCCTCCTCGAGGCATCTCCTGAGGTCTTCAGCTGGGTGATCTCATTCTCCAGTTCTGTGGTTAATGTCGTCAATAAGACTGTTCATTTAGCAGCAAATACAATACATGATATTTTTTTTAAACAACAATGAGATATGACAGGATGTGTTACCGGTGATGATGTCTGGGGCGTGTGGCTCGGCCAGGCCGGGAGGCTGGGGTCTACTTAGCTGGTCCGTCAGACGCTCCATCTCCTCCTTTTTAGGATAGGATTCATGTTAATGTCCCAAGGGACAAATTGTCTCCCAACACACAGTACCCCACTGTATACAAAATAGACACTGTACATTACACATATGTGTACACTGTACATTACACATATTACACTCCCAGCTACCCATGTCATACATGTTGCATATTACCCATGTCATACATGTTGCATATTACCCATGTCATACATGTTGTGGACGTACCTTCAGGTGGCTGTTGTCTTCCTTCATGCCTCCCAGCTGGGTGTCCTTCTCCTCCAGAGCTCCTCTCAGGGTCTCAGCCTCCTGGGTGGCTGCCTGGACCACGGCCTCCAGCTCCCTCTGGGTGGCGGCCATGTTGGCTCTCAGGCTCTCCGTGAAGGAGTCCTTCTCCTGGAGATTCACATTCAGAACATTTTTAAAAGTCCTCAATGAGGCAATTCATTTAGCAGCAAACACAATTCATTAAAAAAAAAACGAAATCCCAATTTTAAAAAACAACAAAAATAGAAAAAGGATATTTCCAAGCAGAGTGGACAGGATAAAGTAAGGATGTTCGAGAGGTCCGTCACATAGAGTTAGATAGAGGACTCTAGATGGATATGACCCCGTTCCAAAACACGAGTCCTCCATCTAGCTCTATGGTCTGTGAGCTGACCTGGAGGAGGTCTATCAGCTGTTTTTTCTCCTCGGCCACGGTGACGGATAGCATCTCATCGGTGCCTCTGTGTTCGGAGGCCATCTGTTCCACGTCTCTCCTCAGCTGGGAAATCTTCAGATCCTTCTCCTGGTTCAGCTTCACCGTCCTCTCATGCGCCGTCTGAAAAAAAAAAATCGAGCTATTGGCACAACACATTCCTTACAAATAATACAGTTCATTGGTCAAAGTGCTAATGAAATAACACAAAAGTGAAAAGATAAAACAATACATTCTGAGACATACGAAATGATAGTAGATACATGAAGATAGTGAAACAGTAGTGAAACAACAGTGGACCTGCAGTGCAGAGGCGTCCATGGAGCGGGCAGCGGTCAGCTCCTCGATGGTCTGCTGGTACTGCCTGACCTGCTCCTGTAGGCCCCTCTCTGCCTGGCCTAGTTCCCCTTCCAGCTGGCTCTTCTCCAGCTTCAGAGCCTCGGTGGTCTGCTGGTACTGCCTGGCCTGCTCCTGTAGGCCTCTCTCTGCCTGGCCCAGTTCCCCTTCCAGCTGGCTCTTCTCCAGCTTCAGAGCCTCGATGCGGGTGTCCTTCTCCAGGACGGTCCTGTTGAGAGCATCCTGGACCTCCCTGACCTGCCTGGCC
Organism: Salvelinus sp. IW2-2015; assembly: GCF_002910315.2. Classification (NCBI taxonomy): domain Eukaryota; kingdom Metazoa; phylum Chordata; class Actinopteri; order Salmoniformes; family Salmonidae; genus Salvelinus; species Salvelinus sp. IW2-2015. The sequence goes on from NW_019943343.1 coordinate 26,348, forward strand.
AGTTCCTCTATCGTCCCCTGGGCATGCTCAGCCTCTGTCTTCAGCCTCTGCTTCTCCATCTTCATCTCGTAGTCATCTGACATCACCTTCTCCTGGGAGCTCCTCATCTCAGCCAGCTCTCTCCTGAGATCCTCCAGCTCCTCTCTGGACCCCCCGGATTCTCTCCCTCTCTCCCCAGCCTCACACAACTCTGCCCGGGCAGCAGAGAGCTGCTCCTCCCTCTCCTGTACGGTTCTCTGGAGCATCTGGGTCTCTTTGCCCATCGTTGTTGCCCGTCCAAGTTTCTCCCTCAACTCTTTGACGGTGGCCTCCAGATGCTGCTTGTCCATGTGGAGATCGTTCAGGATGTAAGCACTCTGGCTCAGTTTCTCCTGCTGGGCTTGTAGTTCTTCCTGTAGCGCCACCCTCTGGTCGGTGGTGGTACTGAGCTCTGACTGCAACCTGGACACCTCTGTCTCAGACTCCTTCAGCTGAACAGAGAGCTTCTCCTTCACTGAGATCACATGCTGCATGGAGACACAAGAACAGAATAATAGCATCTCAATAACCATTTTATAGGTAGTCTTACTTTACTAAGTCTAAATTCTGTAAAAGGGGTTAAATATATATTTTTTAAATTAGGTAATCCTTGATGGACTTTCTTTTTCAACATGGTCTAAGACTGGTGTATATCCCAATATCCACACATTCCTTCCTATACACGGCCAATATATTTTCAGGAATCCACACATTCCTTCCTATACACGGCCAATATATTAATATCAACACATTCCTTCCTATACACGGCCAATATATTAATAAACACATTCCTTCATACACGGCCAATATATTAATTCAACACATTCCTTCCTATACACCGGCCAATATATTAATATCCACACATTCCTTCCTATGCATGGCCAATATATTAATATCCACACATTCCTTCCTATACACGGCCAATATATTAATATCAACACATTCCTTCCTATACACGGCCAATATATTAATATCCACACATTCCTTCCTATACACGGCCAATATATTAATATCAACACATTCCTTCCTATACACGGCCAATATATTAATATCCACACATCCTTCCTATGCATGGCCAATATATTAATATCCACACATTCCTTCCTATACACGGCCAATATATTAATATCAACACATTCCTTCCATACACGGCCAATATTATTAATCCACACAATCCTTCCTATACATGGCCAATATATTAATATCCACACATTCCTTCCTATACAAGGCCAATATATTAATATCCACACATTCCTTCCTATACATGGCCAATATATTATTATCCACACATTCCTTCTATTACACGGCCAATATATTAATATCCACACATTCCTTCCTATACACGGCCAATATATTAATATCCACACATTCCTTCCTATACACGGCCAATATATTAATATCCACACATTCCTTCCTATACACGGCCAATATATTAATATCCACACATTCCTTCCTATACACGGCCAATATTATTATCCACACATTCCTTCCTATACACGGTCAATATATTATTATCCACACATTCCTTCCTATACACGGCCAATATATTAATATCAACACATTCCTTCCTATACACGGCCAATATATTAATATCCACACATTCCTCCTATACACGGCCAATATATTAATATCCACACATTCCTTCCTATACACGGCCAATATATTAATATCCACACATTCCTTCCTAACACGGCCAATATATTAATATCAACACATTCCTTCCTATACACGGCCAATATATTAATATCCACACATTCCTTCCTATACACGGCCAATATATCAGTGCATGGTGCACTACTTCAGGCATTGGGCGGGACATTGTTCCAGATCCAGGAAGTGGTACATTGCTGTGTGTCTAAAAATATAAATGTTTCATAGACTTTTGTTGATATCGTCAGACTAAAAGTGAGTGTCACAACCACAACCTGATCAACCTTTAAATATATTCTAGATGATCGTCCATTTCCTCTCTAGGGGACCATCCGTCTCCTTCAGGTGATCATCCATTTCCTTTCTAGGTGATCATCCATTTCCTCTCTAGGGGATCATCAATTTCCTATCTAGGGGATCATCAATTTCCTATCTAGGGGATCATCAATTCCTATCTAGGGGATCATCCATTCCTCTCTAGGGGATCATCCATTTCCTATCTAGGGATCATCCATTTCCTATCTAGGGGATCATCCATCCTATCTAGGGGATCATCCATTTCCTATCTAGGGGATCATCCATTTCCTATCTAGGGATATCATTCCTATCTAGGGGATCATCCATTTCCTATCTAGGGATCATCCATTTCCTATCTAGGGGATCATCCATTTCCTATCTAGTGGATCATCCATTTCCTATCTAGGGCATCATCCATTTCCTATCTAGGGGATCATCCATTTCCTATCTAGGGGATCATCCATTTCCTATCTAGGGGATCATCCATTTCCTTTCTAGGTGATCATCCATTTCCTCTCTAGGTGATCATCCATTTCCTCTCTAGGGGATCATCCATTTCCTATCTAGGATCATCCATTTCCTATCTAGGGATCATCCATTTCCTTTCTAGGGGATCATCCATTTCCTTTCTAGGTGATCATCCATTTCCTTCTAGTGATCATCCTTTCCCTCTAGGGGATCATCCATTTCCTATCTAGGGGATCATCCATTTCCTCTCTAGGTGATCATCCATTTCCTTTCTAGGTGATCATCCATTTCCTATCTAGAGGATCATCCATTTCCTCTCTAGGGGGATCATCCATTTCCTCTCTAGGTGATCATCCATTTCCTCTCTAGGTGATCATCCATTCCTCTCTAGGTATCATCCATTTCCTCTCTAGGTGATCATCCATTTCCTCTTCTAGGGGATCATCCATTTCCTCTCTAGGGGATCATCCATTTCCTCTCTAGGTGATCATCCATTTCCTCTCTAGGGGATCATCCATTTCCTCTCATAGGGGATCATCCATTTCCTCTCTAGGTGATCATCTATTTCCTCTCTAGGGGATCATCCATTTCCTATCTAGGGGATCATCCATTTCCTATCTAGGGGATCATCCATTTCCTTTCTAGGTGATCATCCATTTCCTATCTAGTGGATCATCCATTTCCTTTCTAGGGGATCATCCATTTCCTTTCTACTTTGAAATGTTCTGAACCAAGTTCTGAACCCAATAGTGGTTGGGACTACTGCTGCTGTAAAAAAAAGGCTTTAGAAATAGATTTGATTGGTTGATTAAAACACAGTGCGGACCGCACAAGATCAACCCAGACCTGTGTAGCTTCCGTGTTGTGTCGGTCCAGTTCTTCCAGGGTGATGACGAGTGTGTCTCGTTCCTCTCGGTTGTCTTTCAGGGCCTGCTCTCTCTTCTCCAGCTCGGCCCTCAGCTCTGCTATCTGCTCTGAGGCGGCTGGGGAGAACTCTCGTCTGACAAKGACGTCTGACTCCACTCTGTCCTCGGCACACGCAAGTCTCTCCAGTAGATTCATCTGGAAAAAAATCAAACATTTAAAAAAAATGTAATTAAAAATTATTAAACTCTAAATTTGAACACACAATCATTATCCATGGACTCAGCATGAGTTGCTGCATGAGTAACAGCTAATGGGATCCTAATCAACTAAACTAACTAAATAATCAACTTTTGAATAATCAAATGATCCATCTGACACTCTCATCAACAACAGAACGACATTATAGTTCAAGACATCTAGATTCTCAAAGTCACGATGTTAAGTCAACACAGTGTAATGTATACTGAATTAAAAATATCAACGCAACATGTAGTGTTGGTCCCATGTTTCATGAGCTGAAATAAAAGATCACAGAAATGTTCCATACACACAAAAAAATGTATTTCTCTCAAATTTTGTGCACAAATGGTGGTTTACATCCCTGTTAGTGAGCATTTATCATTTGCCAAGATAATCCATCCACCTGACAGGTGTGGCAGATCAAGATTAAACAGCATGATCATTACACAGGTGAACCTTGTGCTGGGGACAATAAAGGGCCACTAAAATGTGCAGTTTTTTTATACAACACAACAGATGTCTCAAGTTTTTAGGGAGTGTGCAATTGGCATGCTGACTGAAGGAATGTCCACCAGAGCTGTTGTCAGAGAATCGAATGTTCATTTTTCTATCATAAGCCACCTCCAACGTTGTTTTAGAGAATTTGGCAGTATGTCCAACCGGCGTCAAAACCGCAGACCACGCTGGCCCAGGACCTCCACATCCGCCTTCTTCACCTGCAGGATCGTCTGAGACCAGACACCCGGACAGCTGATGAAACTGAGGAGTATTTCTGTCTGTAATAAAGCCTTTTTGTGGGGAAAATCTAATTCTGACTGGCTGGGCCTGGCTCCACAGTGGGTGGGCATATGCCCTCCCAGACCCACCCATGGCTGCCCCCTGCCCATTCATGTGAAATCCATAGATTAGGGCCTAATGAATTTATTTAAATTGACTGATTTCATTATATAAACTGTAACTGTAAAATTGTTGCATGTTTCATTTATATTTTTGTTCAGTGTAAGTGGAGTCTACATATTGAGGGAAAATCTTACTGTTAGTTCAATGTGTCAAGAGTTTATATAAAGTCATATATACCGTATGGGAGTTTGTTTAAGAATTAGCATTGTGACGTGCAAAAACACTGACAGTGTTAAGGCCCATTATTAGCAAGCAGAAATCACCTCAGACTAACTCTTAAATGAAGTTTCCATTTGAGAACAGAAACACACCTTTTCCTGTTCCGTCATAACCTTCTCTTTCCTCAGGGTTCCAATGATGGCGTTGAGTTCTAGAATGTCTGCACGTTCCACCTGGCTCTTCGGTTCCCTCTGGTTCGTGGAGAACACTCATTATCATAAAGGACGATCATAGAAAGACTACTACCACAACTACTACTACTACTACACACTGCAACACTATTTCAAGAGATACTATGTGATCAGGATAAATACCTCAAGAGTCTTCATTCTCAACATCTCCCGCTCCGCCCCTTAAAAATATGACAATAGTTTGAGTCGGCATATCAAAATCGGACTAATAACTAACACCCTCAGTCTGTGAAATGTGTATAGGTGCGGAGCTATTGTGAAATAGCACAGTTACAAGTGGAAATCAAACTGGATGGACAACAGAAATAGAGGAAGGACTAAGAACAAACAAGAGAGAACTATTATAAAGTAGACTGTGTCTGTAAATGTGTATAAGATGTATAAATTGAAGGTAAAAACAGAAATGTTTATCAGTTTACTCCAATTGGGGGTCGGTGGTAGGGTTTGCAGGGAATAATAATAAAGGTATACTCTTTAAAAAAAAGTATGTATGTCTATGTAGGTATGTGTATGTATATATGTGTATATGTATGCATACGTGAATGGATATATATATTTACCCAAAAAAATATGGGGGATTGGAAATGATGCAGACAATTACATTGGAAACAACATTCTTTCCGCAATATTAAGCTGATCCACCCCCCAGAAAAAAAAAAGAAATCAAAGAAAAAGAACACATCAGGTTATGTCGAGATCATATGAAGTGATATGTTGGCTGAGTTGAGTATTGCGAGAGCTGTCAGCCTGTATCTCTGGTCTAGACTGGCCCTTATTCCACGGCTTCCCTTCTGTTACCTGGACGCGGCGTGTCTGCGACGCGCTGTGACTGACGATGCAGCTGTGTGTTGCTCCTGCAGACAGCTAGGTTCTCAGCCTGTGCCTCATCTTTCGCCGATTGCAGTGTAGCTGCCTCCCCTGCTCTGTCCCCGGCGGCTGTGAGCTCCTCTTCAGCTTCCATCTGCTTGCGTCTCCAGGGTCTGTCGTGAGATCTTCAGCTCTCCTTCTTTGCTGCCTCCTCCATGAGCTGGCTGTGAGCTCCTTCAAGTCTCTCCTCTGCTAGGCTCCTGCAGGGTGCGTGTGAGGGAATAGGCCTTAGAGGAGGAGTCGTGAGTAACGCTGTCTGGACTGTTACCTCGAGAAGGGTTAGGATTACAGTGTGGAACATGTAAGGGGAACGTTGAGAGACAGTAACCTGAGGTGAAGGACGGAATATGTAGGGGATGGTGAGAGAGAGTAATCTGAGTGGTAAGGAGTGGATTGTGTAAGGGGAATGTGAGGAGACGTAACGCTGAGGTAAGGATGGGATTATATTAAGGGGAGATGTGGAGAGACCAGTAACCGATTGAGGTAATGGATGGATTATGTAAGGGGATATGCTAGAGTGGGGTACCTGAGGACATGATGGATTATGTAAGGGGGAAATCGTGGAGGATGACGTAATGCTCAGGTAAGGCATGGATTCATGTAGGGAATGTGGAGGAGTAACCTGAGGTAAGTGATGGCATTATGTAAGAGGAATGTGAACAGTAACGTGAAAGTAGGATGGGATTAATGTAAGGGGAATGTGGCGGAGACGAGGTCAACTGAGGTAAGGATGGATTTATGAAAGAGGGAATCTGCGAGACCAGTATTCCTCGACGGTAATGAATGATTATGTACCGGGGAATCAGTGAGAGCAGTAACCTATGAGGTAATGGATGGATTATGTAAGGGGGATTGTGAGAGACGTAACCTGATAGTAACTGATGGATTATGTAAAGGGGAATGTAAGAGACAGTACCTGACGGTAAGGGATGAATTAGTACAGGGATGTGCGACAGTAATCTGAGGTAATGATTGGATTATGTAAAGCGGGAAGTGTGAGAGAGAGTAGACTGAGCGTAAGGGCGGATTCGATTGTAAGGGGAATGTGAGAGAGAGTAACCTGAGGTAATATGGATTCATGTAAGGCGGAATGTGAGAAAGAGACGTAACCTGAGTGGCTTAGTAGGATGACGCACTACTGCAGGTGGATGGATGTTAAGGGCAATGTGAGAGAGACTTGAGGATAAGGATGAGGATTATGTAAGCGGGAATCGTGGAGAGAGACAGTACTGAGGTAAGGGATGGGATTATGTACAGGGATGTGAGAGAAGTACCTGGGATAAGAATGGATTATTAAGGGGATAGTGAGACAGTAACCTGAGGCTAGGATTGATTTATGTAAGGGGAATGTGAGACAGTAACCTGAGGTACAGGAGGATTATGTAGGGGAATGTGAGGAGGAAGTAAACCTGAGGTAAGGAGGATTATGTAAAGGGGAAGTGAGAGCAGAACTGGTTATAAGATGGATAGTGTAAGAGATTGAGAATATAGGAAGGTGATAAGGGGAATGCTGAGAGAGAGTACCTGAGTAGGACGGATTATGTAAAGGTGGAATGTGAGAGAGGGTACACCTGAGGTAAATGATGGATTAGTGTAAGGGGAATGTGGAGACACGTAACCGAGGTCAGGAGGCATTATGTTAAGGGGAATGTGGAGAGACAGTAACCTGAGTTAAGGATGGATTTGTATGAGGGGAATGTGAGAGAGTAACCTGAGTAAAGCGGATTTATATGTAAGGGGACATGTGAGACGGTAACACTGAGTGTATAGGATTGATTAGTAAGGGGAAGATGTGAGGAGACGTACCTGAGGTATAGGACGGATTAAGGTATAGGGAAGGTGCGGAGAGCAGTACCTGAGGGTGAATGAAGTGGATTATGAAGGGGATGTTGAGAAGACGAGTAACCTGAGGTATTGATGGTTATCGCTAGCGGGGAAGTGAGAGACATAACCTGAGTAAGACGGTCTAATGTAAGGGGAAATGTAGAGACGTAACGGTGAGGTAAGCATGGATTATGTAAGGGGAAATTGGTGAGAGACCTCAACCGTCGAGGTCAAAGGTGTGCACTAGCTCCATAGTGGGCTTGTCTACAAGGTAGATCATAGACCTATGGCCCTGGTCTAATAAAGTAGTGCACTTAGACCTATGGGCCTCGGTCTATAAAGTGTCGTGCAGCTAGACCTACTGGGCCCTGGCTAAAAGTAGTGTTACTAGAGCCCTGAGGAATAGGGACCTTCGGGTGCATAAACCCATAGATGGTTACTGTCTCTCATAACGGTCTGTTCTCCTCCCCCCCGCCCTCCAGTCTGTTCCTGTTTCATTCCCTCCTCCGTCGTTCGCTTCCATGCTCCTCCGTCCCCTCCCCCCCAGGTCTGTGTTCTGTTCCGCTCTTCTCTCTCTCCCTCCCGTCCAGTCTGTTTCTTCTTCATTGCTCCTTCTCCTCCTCCCTCAGTCTGTTCTGTTCGCCAGCTCTCTCACTCTCGCCTCAGTTTTCCTGTTCTCTCCTCTCAGTTGTTCCTGTTCTCCATCTCCTCTCCTCCTCCGCCCAGTCTGTTCCCTGTCTCCATTCTTTCTCCCCCTTCCAGTCTGTTTCTGTTCTCTCATCTTCCTCTCCTCCCTCCCAGTCTGTTCCTGTTCCTCCACTCCTCTCCTCCCCCTCAGTCTGTTGTGTTCATTTCCTCCGGGCTCCAGTTGTTTTCTGTTCTCCTCTCGTCTCGCGCCTCTCCTCGCAGGTGCTGTTCTGATTATCCCATATGCCTCTTCCCCCTGCGTCTGGTGTCGTTCTCATATTCTCGTCCTGCCTAGAAGTCGTTTTCGTTGCTCCAATGCTCCTTCCTGCTCCCCTAGATCTGTTCCTCAGTGTCTTGGGCATCTCCTATACTGAGACCTCCCAGCTCTGTTTTGTTCCTCCTAGGTTGCTCTCCTTCCTCCAGCTCTGTTTGTCTCCTCCCATTCCTCTTCCCTCTCCCCCAGTAGCTGGCTCTCTAGTTCTCCCTCTCTCTCCTCGCCTCAGTCTTTTGTTCCTCCATCTCTCGCTCCTAGCCTCGGTCTGGCTATTTTTGTTCCTATCTCTCCTCCTCACCAGGGGTGGCTTCTTGTTTCCATCTATCTCCTCACCTCAGATCTGTTCTGTTCCTCCAGCTCCTCTCTCTCCATCATCTGCTTCTGTCTCTTCCTCTCTCCTCCTCCAGTTGTTCTTCCTCAGCTTCTATACCCCTCCAATGGGTTCTGTTCCTGTTCTTCCCCAGGTTTTGTTTTGGTTTATCCAGCGCTCCTACGCTAAATTCTCTGTTTGTCTTCCTCTCTCTCCCTCAGTCTGGTTTCTGGGTTGCCTGCCAGTCATGTCCTCCTCCAGTCTGGTTTCTGGTTCGACGTCTCTCCTCCAATTCTCCAGTGTGTTTCTTGGTTCTTCCATGCTCCTCTTCCTCGCCCGAGTCTGTCTTGATCCTGAGTGTCTCCTCTTCTCACTCCAGTCTGTGTCTGTTCTTCAGACTTTGCCTCCCCAGTCTGTTGTCCTGTTCCTCCATCTACTCGTCTCCTCCTCCAGTCGGGTTTCTGTTCTCATCCTCTC
>NW_019943343.1:39266-71233 GCF_002910315.2 Salvelinus sp. IW2-2015
CAGGTGAGAAGGAACAGACCTGAGCAGGTTTAGATTGTTATTGTTTTATATAGAGGTGGAGACAGGTGAGAAAGGAAACAGACCTGAGCAGGTTAGATGGTTATTGTTTTAATAGATAGGTGGAGACAGGTGAGAAGGGGGAAACCAGACCTGAGCAGGTTAGATGTTATTGGGTTTATATAGAGATGAGACAGGTGGAAGGAACAAGACCTGAGCAGGTTTAGATGTGTATGTTATATATATAGAGATGGAGACAGGTGAGAAGGAACAGACCTGAGCAGGTCTGGAGATGTTATTGTTTTATATAGAGGTGGAGACAGGTGAGAAGGAACAGACCTGAGCAGGTTAGATGTTATTGTTTTATATAGAGGGGAGACAGGTGAGAAGGAACAGACCTGAGCAGGTTAGATGTTATTTTTTATATGAGGTGGAGACAGGTGAGAAGGAACAAGACCTGAGCAGGTTAATGTGTTATTGTTTATATAGAGATGAGACATGAGAAGGAACAGACCTGAGCAGGTTAGATGTTATTGTTTTTAATAGAGGTGGACAGATGGGGTATAGAGAGGAGGGAGACAGATGAGAGGGGATAGAAGTGGTTCGGAGTCATGGAACGGAGTCAACTGGGGATATCAAACCCTGGTCATACCAAAATCAGAGGCTTTATGATAGAAGTGATTAGGAGTCATATAACAAAAACCCTGGTCTCCAGAGGCTTTATGATAGAGAAGTGGTTAGGAGTTCATAGAACAAAACCCTGGTCTCCAGAGGCGGTATGTGGTCCAGAGGAAGGCTGTACTATCATTAGGCTAGACCCTCATATACATCTTGCTAGGCTATAATATTCTAGATGACATATTATTTAAATTCAAATCTGGACGGAAGCCAGATCCACTGCTTTTTTACCCTTCTTCCCCTGTAATCCAGACTGATTTAGACCTGGGAACCAAGTGGGTCAGTTCTGTCATTTACATTCTCCCCTGTAATCCGGGACTGATTAGACCTGGGACACCAAGTGGGTCAGTTCTGTCATTTTACATTCTTCCCTGTAATCGGACTGATTTAGACCTGGACACCAAGTGGGTCAGTTCTGTCATTTTACATCTTCCCCTGTAATCCGGACTGATTTAACCGGACACCAAGTCGGGTCAGTTCTGTCATTTTACATCTCCCCTGTAATCAGGGCTGATTTAGACCTGGGACACCAAGTGGGTCAGTTCGTCATTTACATTCTCCCTGTAATCCGGACTGATTTAGACTGGACACCAAGGGTCAGTTCTGTCATTTTACATTCTTCCCCTGTAATCCAGGACTGATTTAGACCTGGACACCAAGTGGGTCAGTTCTGTCATTTTACATTCTTCCCTGTAATCCGGACTGATTTAGACCTGGACACCAATGGGTACAATAAATGATCAGTAGGAAAGAATAGCAGCAGTACTCTAGACGTCCAGGGTAGATTTGAATACCCCTGGACTAGGCCAACCCCTGTCACTGATATGATGATTTATAAGACTGCCTTCTTCATTGTCATATAGTTCCATGTATCAGACCGTACATCTCTCTGTTGCATCAGGATCCTGTACTCGCAGACTCTCTGTTTATTCTGATCTCTGAGGCCTCCAGCTTCTCCTCCAGCTCTGCATGGACCCTCTTTAAACGCTCCCTTCTGAAACAGAGGAAATATAGAGGTAAACGCTCATACTGCAACAAGACAGAAGAAGAAACAGTGAATCTCCATTAAAAACAGCCTTTAAGTCCAGGATAGGCTTAATGTGTGTCTGGGAACCAGCTCTGTTACGGTTCTGTTACGGCGAGAATCCCTCTGTTACGGCGAGAATCCCTCTGTTACGGCGAGAACCCCTCTGTTACGGCGCGGAACCCCTCTGTTACGGCGAGAACCCTCTGTTACGGCGAGAAACCCCTCTGTTACGCGAGAACCCCTCTGTTACGGCGAGAACCCCTCTGTACGGCGAGAACCCTCTGTTACGGCGAGAACCCTCTGTTACGGCGAGAACCCCTCTGTTACGGACGCAAACCCCTCTGTTACGGCGAGAACCCCTCTGTTTACGGCGAGAACCCTCTGTTACGGCGAGAACCCCTCTGTTACGGCGAGAACCCCCTGTTACGGCCGAGAACCCCTCTGTTACGGCGAGAAACCCTCTTTACGCGGAGAACCCCTCTGATACGGCGAGAACCCCTCTGTTACGGTAGAACCCCTCTGTACGGTGAGAACCCTCTGATACGGTGAGAACCCTCTGTTACGGCGAGAACCCCTCTGTTACGGCGAGAATCCGCTCTGTACGCGAGACCTCCATCGGTTACGGCAGAACCCTCGGGTACCGTGATGAGAACCCCTCTGTTACGGTGAGAACCCTCGTACCTCAGCCTCCACTTGTTCCATCTTAGAACTGGACACCTGCAGCTCAGTGGAAACACCTGAAAGTAAAGTATGAAAAACTGTGTGATAACAAGTAGACTACCATTCACAGCCATGCTACCTCCACATAATCACATCTCATATTGGAATAGACTACATAAAAAAGGTTTACTATAACCAATCAGGTTTTACTTTACCATGTTATGTCTAATGGGTGTGTACTGTAGCTACACTACGGATGACCCCATTTAGTCCCCTGGTCCACTGTTTGGTCAATAGGCTGTTGGTCGACACAGAATTTCTTGGGTCGAGCCGTGGAAATTATATACAAATAAATTATGGCACACGAGACACCTGTCTGATTAACACCTGTCTGATTAACACCTGTCTCAGTGGACTAATCCATGGTGGAGGCCTGTCTCAGTGGACTAATCCATTGTGGAGGCCTGTCTCAGTGGACTAATCCATTGTGGAGGCCTGTCTCAGTGGACTAATCCATTGTGGAGGCCTGTCTCAGCGGACTAATCCATTGTGGAAGCCTGTCTCAGTGGACTAATCCATGGTGGGAGGCCTGTCTCAGTGGACTAATCCATTGTGGAGGCCTGTCTCAGCGGACTAATCCATTGTGGAAGCCTGTCTCAGTGGACTAATCCATGGTGGAGGCCTGTCTCAGTGGACTAATCCATTGCAGAGGCCGTGGGGATGACACAACAGTATCACCAGTAGTACATTTACTGTTAATTACAGTTGAATAATACCAGCGTATTATTCAACTGTATGTACGATAGGTGAAGTCCTTTGTCTCTTCTCCCGCTCTTTCTTACATGCACCTCCCTTTTCATTTTGTAACAAGCCATCATAGCGGGTTAGTCCACTAGGGACTTTTCATTGCATTATGTAGTAATCAACCTGTAATCTATCCTGTTTGTGTGTTTATGTAATTCTGTGTGATTATTTAGTTAGTTCATTTTTAAAGAATTAAACCAATTTGTATATTGCCGATTCATCATTTATGCTATGGTTCGTGCAGATATCCAAGAATTTTGTGACATTCAGAATGAGACTGATAGGGTAAATAAGAATGAATGAATTGACTGATAAAAGAGATATTTATATCTTTAGAGAGTTTAGTCGGGAGATAGTAACTCGTTAAATAACTTTTCCCGTGGTGCCCCAGATTACTACTTAATGAATTGTTATATGGTAAATTGAATTGCGTAATAATTGAACATGGTATGTAATTATCTTATAAAATAACAGTCAAACACATTAATGATAGTCAAGACACGAAAACAAACACCGTATTCCGCATATAGAAGTAGGACTAGTCTACCTGGCCTGTGTGCAAATGGAGACCTATAAATGTGCTCATTTGGGGATCTGATAGTATTTCTGATTGTCTTAACACATCACTGTGGAACTTCTCAAAGTAATTTTTTCATCGCCTCAAACAGCAAGTAAACAAAGTGTGTTTTTTTTATTTATTTTTTTACATCCATTGAGAAAGACAATAGTTCCTCCAACGTCGCCTATTGGAACAATATTTCCATCTCTCTCCCTTTCCATAACCACTCAGCATGAAAGGGGAAACAAAGTCATGCTCTGATCCGGTGGAAACGTCATGAAATAAGCCTTCATGATTACTTCTTATTCTTTGGGCAATTAGCCTACAGCTGTGTCTGTCTGTCCAGAACTCACTGGTCCAAATAGGCCTACAGCTGTGTCTGTCTGTCCAGAACTCACTGGCCAAATAGCTACAGCTGTGTCTATCCAGAACTCACTGGCCCAAATAGCCTACAGCTGTGTCTATCCAGAACTCACTGGTCCAAATAGCCTACAGCTGTGTCTATCCAGAACTCACTGGTCCAAATAGCCTTCAGCCGTTGCTGTCTGTCCAGAACTCACTGGCCCAAATAGCCTACAGCTGTGTCTGTCTGCCCAGAATGCACTGGCCCAAATAGCCTACAGCCGTGTCTGTCTGTCCAGAACTCACTGGCCCAAATAGCCTACAGCCGTGTCTGTCTGCCCAGAACTCACTGGCCCAAATAGGCTAGAGCCGTGTCTGTCTGCCCAGAACTCACTGGTCCAAATAGCCTACAGCTGTGTCTGTCTGTCCATAACTCACTGGCCCAAATAGGCTACAGCCGTGTCTGTCTGCCCAGAACTCACTGGCCCAGGAAACTCTGAGGGCCCAGAACATTGGATACAATGTTTCCAGTTTTCTAGCATGAGCTTTGGCTGGACTAAGTTGATCGTTGATACAATGTTTCCAGTTCCTTGCAGACAGGCCATGCATAGCCAATGTGATTTATAAGATAATTATTTTCAGCAGGAGATTTTCTACCTGCAGGCTGAAATGTTTTTATTTGTTGGCTTTTATGTCGATTATTTTTACATAGTTGGTAACGGAAGTTACTTTTAGATTTATATCATTTTGATTTAATATTGACTAACACATGACATTGATTTTGAGATATGAAGACTAGAGATATGAAGACTAGAGATAATGGAGACTAATGGAGACAGCCATAAGATACATATATTCGTTTGGTTGCCTTTACATCTGATATTTAGTCATTTAGCAGACGCTCTTATCCAGAGAGACTTACATGTTAGTCATTTAGCAGACGCTCTTATCCAGAGCCACTTAAATGAAATGCATTCATCAGCTAGGTGAGCTGACAGCTAGGTGAGACTGAGGAGCTAGGTGAGACAACCACATCTCAGGCGTAGTAAGTACGGGGGAGGTCGGTATTTTATCTCTTCCGGCTATGAAGCACTTCCTGAGTTGGCCACTAGTGACACATACTGTATACAGTGAGACATCTGCTTAAACGTGTTTCACATGACAAACCAACATGCTAAGGCAAACAGACCTTCACCAGCTCTCTCTACATATAATAGCAAACCTCACAGGGCTAACATAATCGCAGAAATAAAATATAGGGTCGTTTCAGAACTCTTGCTAAATTCAATAAATATTTCTGACCCAATTACTGCAACAGCATCCAGAATATCATGCCTGGCCCCTCTACTAGCCTATAATGTTCTGAAACAATGTCATAATGTTAATAAAGTTATGAATGGGCATGTCATGTTATGAAATTAGCTGATTTAATTGAAAAATAATGACGCGCTCATTTCAGCGCCGAACCAACCATCGCTGAATAAGTGACATAAATCGCTTATTAAAAATAAAAACACTACATGTAAAAATCTTGGTCCCATGTTTCATGAGCTGAAAAAATATCCCAGAAATGTTCCATACGCACAAAAAAATTATTTCTCTCAAGTTTTGAGCACAAATTTGTTGGAATTTTGTCGATGTTGGATCGAATGATGTTGGAAGGGCAGTGATACCAAAGTCCACTTGTGTTTTCGGTCAATGAATGAGTTAAATGCTTGTTTACATATGACATCAGTAACAGGAGTCTTGCTGGTCGAAGTGGATCTCTGAACGTCAGCACCACACACTAGAAGCGGCTCAGTGTTACGCCACTTATAAGCGCTGTAGCAACTCTATGATAATTATTATTTTGGCTAGTCCTAGCTTCACCAAACAAAATAAAAGTACAAATCTCATGGAACACAAATACATCCTAGAAATGTAATGCTATTCGCGTGGGGAATATGTAAGACGAATGGGTTGCATTTGTTCCATTGCTTGTTGTTTTGGTTGGTGCTGATGACCCGTCTGATCAAATCTCTATTAAAAAGAAATCTATTTGGATCGGGAATAGTATAGTCCAGTTATAGAGTCACCAGCTAGCAACCGGTGATGTAGAGAATTGGTTTAACAGCTCAGTTACATAGCATGTAGCGATGACTTTCTTACAGACTTAAACCCTGCTGAGTGCTGGCTGTTGTTGGGGTAGCTGGCTAATTTGTCTTTTCTGACATATGTTCACTCACCTTCAACTTCTTCAACTCCTTCCAGCAGCATATCTTTTGTGAAGGTGGATATTTGTCCGGTGAATGAGGACAGGCTTCCCCCGACCTGGCCTAGCGACTGGCCCAAGCCGGAGCCCAACCCACCCAGCCACGATGACATCTTGGAGACTAGCTAGATAGCTAGTTAGTCCTCAGCGGTTTATAACTAGCTACGTTAGATAAACATAAACAACAACAAACAGGCCGAACACTGGCTAGCTGGAGCTAGGCGAGCGACACTACCTTAATACAATTCAAATTTCTGTCAAAATCATAGAAACGTTATACGTGAATCGTTTCAGTTTGTTCAAACGTWGAATTTTTCACATTTGTTAAGTTGTCAATTTGTAACTGAGTAGCTACAGCTAGTTGGTCAGCTACTATAGCTAGCTAATATGCTAACGTTAAGTCATTCACTGCAGTCAGACTGGTCCCTTGGCTGTGGTTTACGAACCCGAGACAAGCTCGATAACGGATGATCCGCATAACATTAACGAAACGATTGTCTGGTATATCGGTCGTCTTTATCCTATATGATTTCACCGGTTCAGACAACTGAGTGAGGCTGCCATCTCAGCTTGGTGCTGAGCTGTCACATAGTTTGACGTGGCCAGCCCAGCCGCACCGTGGAATCATGGGACGTTGGAGGAACAATATACTTGGGCTGTATTCAAGAAAGCAATACTTTCCACACTGTTATAAAATACTTTAAATGGGATTTMTAATGCACTTTTCTCCATAATGTGGATTTCATATCACATATATAGTTTTCAGTCAAAAGTAAACACCGACAATAAATTCATATGACCTGTTTTGTATAGCAATGTTAATTGGACAACATGTTATAAATCTTTATTGCCAGGGAGTCTTATAGGACACCAGACATTTGCATTCAAAGAAAGGTGCACTACACACACCTGTTTCATGGGGAATTAAGAATCTCCCAACTTAGATGTGGGTCAGCATCTTTTATTTAGAAGAAGCAGGAGTCAAAGGGGAGGGGGGGGGCAGGTACAGCAGGCAAGGTGGTGGGTTTTCTCTGACATAATCAGCAGGTAGGTTATGTAGTGGGCCAGACCAGTGCTAGCAGAGGTTCCTCTCTAGTTGTTCAACAGCGTCTAGTAGGCATACAATCGTTTCTAAAGTGGTTGTATTGCGTATGAGGAGGAATCTGTTATTCATATTCAGCGTTAGCACTTTCCTGTAAAGCAAGTATGCACTGCTAAGCAAAGCTATGGTGTACTACTGTCTGACATGGAAAATAGGTGTCGCCCCATTGACAAATTTTAACCAGAAATCACAGGAAGGGTTTAAATCTTCATAGTTGATGTTTATTAAAATAATTTATTTAACATTGACATAAGTATGTGTTTAAATACAATCTCGGTAATAGCTCACCTGAACCGCTCGATGGTGCTAACAGCCTTGCAGAACCTGGGCATACACTCCTGGACGGTCATGGTCATTGAAGAGGATTGGTGCGTTCCTCTATCGTGTCCCTGTGTGCCTTCAGTCCTGCCATCCAAGGGGTTATGGTGAAATCATAAACAACTCTCACGTCTTTTACTAATAACATTTCAGCTTCCCAAATCTGCTCAATCTCATTTTAAAAAATGTTGCACGCAAATGCATTCTCTTGAACTGAATAAGAGTCCAGCCACCAACCATAAATCAGTGGCATTGTGAGATCTTTAAGGTGTTGCCACTGGAGAAAAACGAGTGCCATATTTAGGAACAAGAAAGTGGACTTTGATACAATATGGGACCCCTTTTTGCTATGACTTCTCAATAAAAAAACATTTTAAATTAAAATCCCTTCCTAAATTGACTACCTTCAATTCAAAATTCAAATTTGCAGGGGTTTGTATTGATGGGTTTTAATGAGAGATCATTAAAATTTGATTTGATCAGCTGGCGATAATCTAGTGGCCTTCAGTGGTTGCACTAAGCCCAATAGAACCATTGATTCTTGTTTTGTATTGCAGAAACAGTACATGTACATATTTACAATTTGTTTATGATGTCGACCTGAAACAAGGAAAACATTTTATAATAGAAATATATATATATACAGTGGGGAGAACAAGTATTTGATACACTGCCGATTTTGCAGGTTTTCCTACTTACAAAGCATGTAGAGGTCTGTAATTTTTTATCATAGGTACACTTCAACTGTGAGAGACGGAATCTAAAACAAACAAATCCAGAAAAATCACATTGTATGATTTTTAAGTAATTAATTTGCACAAATCTGAACATCTAAATGAAACAGGGACTGAGCTCCTGTTGTTAAGTGAGAAGGATGCGAGTGTCACACACTAAAAGTACAAATGTCACGACAATGACAGATAGAGGAAGATCCTAAACGCACAGAAGATCTGAGCAAAACATAAACATGTTCCCTAAACGCATGGAGGTGATCTAAACAAGAGAACATCGCTGCACTGAATGTGGAAGTAAGACTTTAAAATCTTTACAGTAGAAAGACCCTTCTCCTGTACAGCGTGGAAAGAGTTTGTCAGCCACGCTCCACACAGGAGAGAAACCCTACCTCTGCTCTCAATGTGGGAAAAGCTTTTCCAAATGGGCACAGTTTGAGAAGCCATCAGAACCCACAAAAATAATCAAGGAAAGAGCTTGAGCTGAACAACAAAAATAACAACTTTAAACTGATAATTCACCTGGACCCAGAGCAATGCCTGTAGGAGTTGGCTTACACATCGTTGATTATTATGTTTTACGCCATACAAGGAAGACTTAAAACTATCGACCAAACATTGAGATACATGTGTCTAGACATGATCAGTTTAGTACAGGTGTCAGCACCTTGACTTTCTTTGGCAGAGCCATCCTCTCACCCCCCTGTTTTAACACCGAGTGCTGGTGGAGAGAGAGCTATAGCTGGAGGTACAAGACATAACCCGTAGGGAGGGGGGGTAGGAGGGGACCGTCAAGGGGGTAGCAGCAAGTGGAGGTGGTGGCTGGGGGAGCCTGACCTTTCAGGAGACACTCAGAGGGTCTCTGGGTCTGACCTCCCTTCTCTCACTGGCTGGTCTGAGCTGTTCAGGAAGTCAAACAACAGGTCATCGTCCACATCCTGTTCACTCAGTCTTCTTACTGGGCCTCATGATGCCGGAGGAGGGCTTGATGGAGCTGCTGCTGGAAGAGCACAGTGGAAGGGTGGTGGTTGAGACATTGGCTGAGCCAAACAATAGGTAGACTTTGGATTTCTTGATGATGCAAGGAGCTGTCAGTGATGAAACCAGTTCCTGATGTTGTTTTCTGGTGGTGTGTAATCTGGTGGTGGTGTGGTGTTATCTGGTGGTGGTTTGTATCTGTGGTGGTGGTGGTGTATCTGGAGGTGGTGGTGTATCTGGTTGGTGTATCTGGGGTGGTGGTGGTGTATCTGGGGTGGTGGTGGTTTCTGGTGGTGGATGTATCTGGTGGTGGTGGTGGTGTATCTGGTGGTGTTAGTCTGTGTGGTGGTGGTGGTGTATCTGGAGGTGGTGGTGTATCTGGTGGTGTATCTGGTGGTGGTGTGGTGTGGTGTGTGATCTGGTGGTGGTGTATCTGGTGGTGGTGTATCTGGTGGTGGTGTATCTGGTGGTGGTGTATCTGTGGTGTGGTGGTGTCTGGTGTGTTGGTGGTGGTGGTGTATCTGGAGGTGGTGGTGTGTATCTGGAGGTGGTGGTGTATCTGGTGGTGGTGGTGGTATCTGGTAGGTGTGTGGTGGTGTATCTGGTTGGTGGTGTTGGTGTATCTGGTGGTGGTATCTGGTGGTGGTTCGTATCTGGAGGTGGTGGTGTATCTGGTGGTGTATCTGTGGTGGTGGTGGTTATCTGGTGTGGTGGGTGTGGTATCTGGAGTGGTGGTGTATCTGGTGGTGTATTTCTGGAGGTGGTGGTGGTGTTATCTGGTGGTGGTATCTGGTGGGTGGTAGGTGGTGTATCTGGTGGTGGTGGTGGTGTTTCTGGAGGTGGTGGTGTATCCTGGTGGTGGTGTAATCTGGAGGTGGTGGTGGGTGTATCTGGTGGTGGTGGTGTATCCTGGTGGTGTATCTGCTGGTGGTGGTGTATTGGATGTGGTGGTGGTGTGGTGATCTGGTGGTGGTGGTGGTGTATTCTGTGGATGGTGGTGGTGTAATCTGGAGGTGGTGGTGGTGTATCTGGTGTGGTGGGTGGTGTATCTGGTGGTGGTGTATCTGGATGGTGCGTGGTGTGTTTAATCTGGTGGTGGTGGTGTGTATCTGGTAGTGGTGTTTTGTGGTGGTGTTATCTGGATGGTGGTGGTGGTGTATCTGGTGGTGGTGGTGTATTCTGGTGGTGGTGGTGGTGTACTCTGGTGGTGTGGTGGTGTGTATTTCTGGAGGTTGTGTGGTGTATCTGGTGGTGTAATGCTGTGGTATGGTGGTGGTGTGTATCTGGTGGTGGTGGTGGTGGTATCTGGAGGTGGTGGTGTAATCTGGGTGGTGGTGTGGTGGTGTATCTTGGTGGTGGTGGTGGTTATTTCTGGTGGTGTATCTGGTGGTTGGTGGGTGGTGTAATCTGGTGAGTTGGTGTATATTGGTGGTGGTGTGTATCTGGTGGTGGTGGTGTATCGTGGTGTGTATTCTGGTAGGTGGTGGTGGTGTATCTGGAGGTGGTGGTGTATCTGGTGGTGTGGTTATCTGGTGTGTGGTGGTGGTGTTATCTGGTGGTGGTGTGTGGTGTATCTGGTGGTGTATCTGTGTGGTGGTGTGGTGGTGTATCTGGGTGGTGGTGTAGTCTGGTGGTGGTTGATCTGGTGGTTGTGTTGGTGTGGTATCTGGTGGTGTGTTGCGTGGTGTATTCTGGAGGTGGTTGGTGTATTCTGTGGTGGTGTATCTGGAGGTGGTGAGTGTGGTGGTGTGATTCGTGGTGGTGTGTGGTGTATCTGGTGGTGTGTGGGTGGTGTATCTGTGGTGTGGTGTGCTGTTACTGGATGGTGGTGGTGTAATCTGGTGGTGTATCTGGTGGTGGTGGTGGTGATATGTGTGAGTGGTGGTGGTGTTTCTGGTGGTTGTATCTTGTGGTGGTGGTTGTAATCTGGAGGTGGTGGGTGGTGTATCTGGGTGGTGGTGATCTGGACTGGTGGTGGTGGTGTATCTGGGTGGTTGGTGGTGTTATCTGGTGGTGGTGTGTGGTTGTATCTGGTGGTGGTGTATTGTCTGGAGGTGTGATGTTGGATGTTTCATGGTGTGGTTTGGTGGTGGTGTATCTTGGTGTGTGGTGTTCTGGTGGTGTGTATTCTGTGGTGGTGGTGATCGGTAGTGTGGTATTCTGGGTGGGTGTTGTAACTGGTGGTGGTGGTGGTGTAATCTGGTGGTGGTGGTGTATCTGGATGGTGTGGTGTGGGTGGTGTAATTCTGGAGTGATGGTGGTGTATCTGGTGGTGGTGGTGGTGTGTGGTGGTGGTGGTGGTATCTTCTGGTGGTGGTGGTGTATATCTGGAGGTGGTGGTGTGGTATCTGGTGGGTTTTCGGTGGTGGTCTGTGTTGGTGTAATCTGTGAGGTTGGTGGTGGTATTGTTCTGGTGTTTTTTTTATTTTGTTGGTTATTCTAGGCAGGTGGTGGTTGGTTTAATCGGAGGTGGTGGTTGTAGTATCTGGTGTGGTAACTGGTGGTGTATGGTGCTGTGTATCTGGAGGTGGTGGTGGTATCTCATTGGTGGTGGTGGGTGGATCCTGGAGTGTGGTGTATGGTGGTGTTGCTGAGTGTCGTGTGATCTTGGGTGATGGTTTATCTGGTGGTGTGGTGTATCTTGGGTGGTGGTGGTGGTGATCTGGAGTGTGGTGTATGGATGGTGGTGTGGGATGGTGTGGGGTATCTTGTGGTGGTGGTGTATGGTGGGGTGTATCTGTGGTGTGATTGGTGGTGTATCTGGTGTGGGGTGTGAATGGTGGTGGTGTGGTGTATCTGGTGGTGGTGTGGTATCTGGCGGGGTTGTGGGATGGTGTGTCTGGTGGTCGTGGTAGATCTGGATGTGTGTTGTGTGGTGGTGGTACTGGTGGTATCGTGGGTATGGTGGTGGTGGTGGTGTTAATCTGGTGGTGGTGTATCTTGGAGGTATCTGGTGGTGGTGTATCTGGTGGTGGTGTTCGGTGGTGGTGTATCTTGGGTTATGGTTGGTGGTGTAATCTGGAGTTGGTGTATTAGTGCGAATTGGGGGCTGGAGGTGGTGGTGGTGTTTTGGTGGTGTGAATCGTGGTATCTGGTGGGTGGTGGTGTGGTATCTGGTTGGTGGTGGTTTCTGGTGGTGGTATGGTGTGTATTCGTTGTTGGTGGTGTAGGGTGGTTGGTGTATTTGTGTTGGAGGTGGTGGTGGTTATCTGTGGTGGTATGTATCTGGGTCGGTGTATGGTGGTGGTGTGGTATCTGGTGGTGTGTGATTGGGTGGTGTATCTGTGAGTGGTGGTGTAGGTGTGTGTGTATCTGGATGTGATGGTGGTTTGTATCTGGTGTGGTTGGTGGTATGGTGGTATTTTATCTGTGGTGGTTCTGGTGTGTGTTCGTGTGGTGGTGGTTGTGTATCTGGTGGTGTGGTTGGTGTGGTGTGTATGTTGTATCGTGTGATGGTGTAATCTGAGTGGTGGTGTGTATCTGGTGGTGGTGGTGTGTGTTATTCTGGTGGTGGTGTATCTGGTGTAGTGGTGGTGTTCTGATGGTGTTATCTGGTGGTATGAGTGTGTGGTGGTATGGTATTCTGGAGGTGGTGTATATCTGGTGGTGGTGTATCTGGGTGGTTGGTGTGTATCTGCTGGTGGTGGTTGTATCATGGTGGTGGTGGTGGTGTATTGGTCGGTGGTGGTGTGGTTGTGTATTCTGGAGAGTGGTGGTGTATCTGGATGTGCGTGTGTATATCTGGTGTTATTTTGGTGTGGTTGGTGGTGATCGAGTGTGTGGTGGTGTATTCTGGTTGGGTGTATCTCTTGGTGGTGGTGGGGGTGTATCTGGAGGTGGTGGTGTATTCGGATGGTGTTATCTGGTGGTAGGTGTGTGTAAGTTCTTGGGTGGTGGTGGTTTGTGTTAAATTCTGGAGTGTTTGTATGTGGTGTTATCTTTGGTGGTGTGATCTCTGTAGTGGTTGGATTGTGTGTATCTGGTGGTGGTGGTGTATCTGGTGGTGTATTCTGGTGGTTGGTGTGGTGTATCTGGTGGTGGTTGGTGTGTATCTGGATTGGTGTGGTGTGTTGTATAATCTGGTGTGTTGGTGTTATTTCTGAGGTGTGTTGTGTATCTGGTGGTGGTGTGGTGTATCTGTGTGTTCTTAGGTGGTGGTGTATTGGAGGTGGTTGGTGGTGTGTCTGTATGGCTGGTGTGGTAGTCTGGTAGGTTTGGTGGTGTTATCTGGAGTGGTGGTCGGTGTATCTGGGAGATGGTGGTGGTGTATCTGTGTAGGTGATTATAGTTGTGTGTTGGAGTGTAATCGTGGGGTGGTGGTTAGTATTAAAAAAATCTGGTGGATGGGTGGTGGTGGTGATCTGGAGTGGTAGGTGTATCTGGTGGTTGTATCCATGGAGTGGTGTGTGTTGTATCTGTGTGGTGGTGTTTGTATCGTAGGTGGTTGGTGTGGTGTATCTGGTGGTGGTGGTGGTGTATTGGAGGTGTGGTTTTGATTTCTGGTTGTTGTTATTCTGATGAGTGGTGGTGTATCTGTGGTGGTGGTGGTGTATCTGGTGGTGGTGTATCTGGTGGTGGTGGTGGTTATTCGTGGAGGTGTGGTGTATCTGGTGGTGTATGGTCTGGTGGTGGTGTGGTGTTGGTGTATCTGGTGGTGGTGTATCTGGTGGTGGTGTATTCTTGGTTGGTGTGGTCTGGTGTATCTGGTGGTGTTGTATCTGGAGGTTGGTGGTGTATTTCTGGGGGTGTGTGGTGTATCTGGTGGTGTATCTGGTAGGTGGTGGTTGGGTGTATCTGGTGGTGGTGGGTGTATCGGTGGTGTATCTGGTGGTGGTGGGTGTTCTGGAGGTGGTGGTGTATCTGGTGGTGTATGTCTGGTGGTGGTGGTGTAATCTGGTGGTGGTGGTGGTTGTATTCTGTGAGGTGGTGGTGTAATCTGGGGTGTATCTGGGGTGGTGGTGGTGTGTAATCAATGTGTAGGTGGTTGTTATCTGGTGGTGGTGGTATCTGGTGGTGGGTATGGTGTGGTGGTCTTTGGTTGGTGGTGGTGGTGTATCTGGAGGGTGTGGTGGTATCTGGAGTGTGGTTTGGCTGGTGGTGTTCTGGAGGTGGTGGTGGTGTTAATCTGGTGGTGGTGGTGTCTTGGTGGTTGTATCTGGTGGTGGTTTGTGTATCTGATGGTGGTGTGTGTTATCTGGATTGGTGGTGAGTGGTTGTATCTGGAGATGTTAGGTGGTGTTTATTATTGTGATGGTGGTGTGGTGTAATCTGGTGGTTGTGGTGGTGTATTGTGTTGGATGTGTGTATACTGGAGGTGTGGTGGCTGTTATCTGGTGGTGGTTAGGTTTTTTTGTTTGTTGTTTATCTGGTAGGTGGTAGTGTTGTGTATTTCTGGTTGTTGTATCTTGGAGTGTTGTGGTGTTGGTGTTATTTTTGGTTTGTGTTGTAGGTTTGGTATCTGTGGATGGTGTGTGGTGTATTCTGGTGGTGGTTGGTGTGTGTATTGTTGAGGTGGTGGTGTATCTGGTGTGTATTTCTGGAGGGGTTGGTGTTATTCTGGTGGTGGTGGTGTTGTTATTCTGTGGTGGTGTGTGTGTTAGTATATTTCTGTGAGGTGGGTGGTGTATCTGGTTGGTTGTAATCTGGTCAGGTTTGGTTGGTGTAATCTGGTTGGTATGTGTGGTGGTGTAATCTGGTATGGTGGTGGTGTATCGTGTGGTTGTATCTGGAGGTTGGTGTGGTGTATCTGGTGGTTGGTTGGTGTATTTGGTAGTTGTATCTGGTGGATGTGTGTGTGGTGTATCTGGAGTTGTGGTGGTTGTAATCTGGTGGTTGTAAAATCTGGTGGTGGTGGTGGATGTATTTCTGGGAGTGGTGGTGGTTGTATTATCTGGGGGTGGTGGTGGTTGTATCTTGTGGTGGTGGTTGGTGTAAATCTGGTGATGGTGGGTGGTGTATTCTGTGTTGGATTGTGTGTATTCTGATTAGGTTGGTTGGTTGGTGTATCGTGTGTGAGTGTATCTGGAGTGTGTGTGGTGTATCTGGATGAGGTTGGTGGGTGTGTGTGATCTGGTGGTGGTGAGTGGTTTTGTAGTCTGGTGGTGGGTATTGGAGTGTGGTGTGTGTATCTGGGTGGTGGTGGTGGGTACTGGAGGTGTGTTGGTGTAATCGTGGTTGTGTTGTAATCTGGGTATGGTGTGTGGTTGGTTGTAAATTCTGGTGTGGTGGTGGTGTAATCTTGGTGGTGGTGGTGGTTGTTATCTGGAGGTGGTGTTGTGGTATCGGTGTGTGTATCTGGGTGTGTGGTGATTATCTGGCTTGGTGGTGGTGGTGTTATTCTGGTGGTGGTGGTTTATGGTGTATTCATGGAGGTTGGTGGTGTTATTCTGGATTGGTTGGTGGTGTATCCTTGTGTGTGTGGTTATCTTGGTGGTTGTGTGGTGGTTTGTATTTATCTGTGATGTGTGGTGGTGGTGTTATTTTCTGGTGGTGGTTTGTGTGGGTTATCTGTGTGTGGTGGTTTGTATCTTGGTTGTGGTGTTATTCTGGAGAGTGGTTGTGTGTAAATCTGGTAGGTTTGTTAATCTGGTGGTTGGTGAGTTGTATCTGGTGTGTAATCTGGTGAGTGTGATCTGGAGGGCTGGTTGGTGATTATCTGGTGGTGAGGTGGTAGTTGTTATCTAGCGTTGGGTGGATTCTGGTATTGGTGTATCTGGGTGTGGTGGTGTGTGGTTGGTGTATCTGTGTGTTGTGGTTGTGTTATTTCTGGTGGTGGTGTATCTTGTTGGTGGTGTTATTTCTGGTGGTTTGCATTATCTGGTGGTGGTTGGTGTATCTGTTGGTTGTGTATTTTTGGTGGTTGGATGGTGTATTCTGTTGGTGTTGTGTTATTAATCTGGTGGTGTTGTGATGGTTTGTATTGTTGCTGTTGTATGGTTGGTGTTTCGTGGTGGTGGTTGTATCTGGTGGATGGTGGGTGGTGTATCTGTTGGTGGGTGGTGGTATCTGGTGGTGGATGGTGTGATGTATCTGGGTGGGGTGTGTTGTGTGTGTATCTTGGTGGTGTATCTGTGTGTATCTGGTTGGTGGTGGTGTATCTGGTGTGGTGGTTGGGTGGTAGTATCATGCGTGTGGTGGTGGTGTATCTGGTTGGTGTATTTCTGGTGGTGGTGGTGGTGGTGGTGTATCTGGTGGTGGTGGTGATAATCTGGTTGGTGGTGGTGGGTATTCTGGTGGTTTGGTGGTTGCTATCTGGTGGTGGGGTGGTGTAAATCGGTTGGTGGTGGTGAGTGGTGTATTTGTGTGGTGGTGATGTGTTATCTGTGAGGTGGATGTGTGTATCTAGGTGGTGGTGTGTGTATCTGGTGGTGTTATTTTAGGTGCGTTGGTTTGGTTGTTATACTGGTGGTGGTTGTGTGGTGATAATCTGGTGGTGATGGTGGTGGTGGTGTAATCTGTGTGTGGTTGGTGTATCTTGGTGGTGGTGGTGTATCTTGGTGTGTTGTATCTTGTGTGGTGGTGTAATCTGCGAGGTGGCTGGATGATATCTGTGTGGTTGGTGGTAGAGTGGGTATCTGGGTGGTGGTGGTTGTAATCTGGTGTGTTTATATCTGGTGGTGTGTAGTTCTTGGAGGTGGTGGTGTTCTGGTGGTGGTGGTGGTGGTGTATTCTGGTAGTGTGGTATCTGAGTGGTGTTATCTGGTGGTGGTCTAGTATCTGGTGGTGGTGGTGGTGGTGTATTCTGTTTGGTGGTGGTGTATTCTGTTTGGTGGTGTATTCTTGGTGGTGCATATCTGGTGGTGGTGGTTGTATCTTGGGTGGTGGTTGGTGGTGGTGGTGTATCTGTTGGTGGTAGGTGTATCTGGTGGTGGTGGTGGTTTGTATCTCTGATGATGGTGTGTATACTGGTTGGTGGTGGTCGGTTTGTTAATTCTGGTGTTGTTGTATGGTGGTTGTTGTGAGTGTATATTGCTGTGGTGGTGAGTTGGTTGTATTGGTGGTGGTGGTGGTGTATTTCTGGTTTGGCTGGTGGGTGTTGTACGTGTGGTTATGTTCGTATCTGGTGGATGTTATCTTTGGTGAGTGGTGGTGGGTATCTGGTGGTGGTATGGATGGATTGTTTATTTACTGTGGTGGTTGTTGTATTCTGTGTGTGGTGGTGGTGGGTATCTGGTGGTTGGTTGGTGTTTTCTGGTGGTGGTGTGTAATTCTGGTGGTGGTGGTGGATATGTATATCTGGGTGTGAGGTTTGTGTGTAATCTGTTGGTGGTGTGTGTGTTGTTATTCTGTGTGGTGGTGGTGTAATACGTGGTGGTTGGTGGTGGATGGTGATATCTGGTGGTGTGAGTATTCCCTGGCAGGTTGGTGGTGGTGGTGATATTTCTGTGTGGTGTATTCTGGTGGTGGTGGTGGTTGGTGATGTTTATTCATATGGTGGTTGGTGCTTCCCAAAGTCTCCACCCTTCCTCTCACTACCCTCCCCCCTCCACCTTCTTCCCCCCTCCTCCTCCACTTTCACATTCATTGTATGTCATTTGATCTTTGCTTCATAATACAGTTTCTTCTTCCTTTTGTTGAGTCTAGTCACAGAATTTGCTCAGTGATGAAAAAACTTGAGGCGGTGACTCTTATGTGGAGGATGTTATAAGAGTCACAGCCCTCACATGTTTTTCATCACTGAGCAAATTCCAGGTCTGCTGAGCGCAAACTTGAACGTTATGCAACATCCGGTGTGCGTTTACAGTGAACACAAAGCGGGTACATCCTTTGTCAGTTTTAACAGCGGTCAAGTAGGCTACTGTGGCTATTTGATCATAAATTAATGTAGGTCCTACCAGAGTGCCCTACCGACAATGGAGAAAATGTATCCAATAGCATTTCAACATGGAAATAGCTGTTCTATCATTCAGCCTACAGTAGCAGCCAATGTGTGGTGTTCAGTGTARRCCTACATTACATGAGACTTTTGAAAACAAAACATGCAGGGCTTGACATGAACCTGTTTATCCACTTGTCCTTCAGACAAGGAGGTGACTGGAAATGTTGTATTGTTTGATGCAAGAAACCACTTTACAAAATAAACTGTATTATTATTACCATACCATTATTACAGAGAATCAGACAATTTATGCTACCCTCTGCCTATTGGCTACTGAGCTTATTCAAGCTTGTCTCAAAATACAAACTGCCCCTTTAAGACAAAAAAAAAAAAGCTCTCTTTACTTGACGGGCTTTTCAAAGATGTCCAGAAATGTAGACGTTTTGTGCTCCTGTAGGAAGCAATCACTCCCCTATTGATGGCTACAAATTGGGCTAATAACTCACTAACTACCAAAGGATATGAACAAATGTGCACACATGGCTACATGTAGCTCTTGCTTTGATCTCAAAACAAGCACATCTACTCACAACAGCTCATGCTGTAAACACAGTCCAGTTCAAAGTAAATGGCACAGATTCATATATGGMAATGGCCTATTTGCATATAGGCCTACTGCAGCTCTGAATGGTTATGGCGCACCGGTCTGTGTGTGCCAAAACCGCTCTGGAGCAGGTTTTCATCAAGGATGTCTCTGTACTTTGCTCTGTTCATATTTCCCTCGATCCTGACTAGTCTCCCAGTCCCTGCAGCAGGTGCTGCTGTGCGGTTTGTTGCTACCTGGCCTGCACCCAATATTTTGTGTGGCCACCATCATTTTCCAGCACTGCATTAACCCTCTTGGGCATGGAGTTCACCAGAGCTTCACAGGTTGCCACTGGAGTCCTCTTCCACTCCTCCATGACGACATCACGGAGCTGGTGGATGTTAGAGACCTTGCACTCCTCCACCTTCYGTTTGAGGATGCCCCACAGATGCTCAATAGGGTTTAGGTCTGGAGACATGCTTGGCCAGTCCATCACCTTTACCCTCAGCTTCTTTAGCAAGGCAGTGGTGGTCTGAGGGTGGTTTGGGGTCGTTATCATGTTGGAAAACTGCCCTGCCGCCCAGTCCCTGAAGGGAGGGATCATGCTCTGCTTCAGTATGTCACAGTACATGTTGATATTCATGGTTCCCTCAATGAACTGTAGCTCCCCAGTCGCGCAGCACTCATGCAGCCCCAGACCATGACACTCCCACCACCATGCTTGACTGTAGGCAAGACACACTTGTCTTTGTACTCCTCACCTGGTTGCCGCCACACACGCTTGACACCATCTGAACCAAATAAGTTTATCTTGGTCTCATCAGACCACAGGACATGGTTCCAGTAATCCATGGCCTTAGTCTGCTTGTCTTCAGCAAACTGTTTGCGGGCTTTCTTGTGCATCATCTTTAGAAGAGGCTTCCTTCTGGGTCAACAGCCATGCAGACCAATTTGATGCAGTGTACGGCGTATGGTCTGAGCACTGACAGGCTGACCCCCCACCCCTTCAACCTCTGCAGCAATGCTGGCAGCACTCATACGTCTATTTCCCAAGACAACCTCTGGATATGACGCTGAGTACGTGCACTCAACTTCTTTGGTCGACCATGGCGAGGCCTGTTCTGAGTGGAACCTGTCCAGTTAAACTGCTGTATGGTCTTGGCCACCGTGCTGCAGCTCAGTTTCAGGGTCTTGGCAATCTTCTAATAGCCCAGCCATCTTTATGTAGAGCAACAATTCTTTTTTTCAGATCCTCAGAGAGTTCTTTGCCATGAAGTGCCATGTTGAACTTCCAGTGACCAGTCAGTATGAGGGAGTGTTGACACCAAAATTTAGAGACCGATGACACCAAATTAACACACCTGCTCCCCATTCACACCTGAGACCTAGTAACACTAACGAAGTCACATGACACCGGGGAGGGAAAATGGCTGATTGGCCCAATTTGGACATTTTCACTTAAGGGGTGTACTCACTTTTGTTGTCAGCGGTTTAGACATTAATGGCTGTGTGTTGAGTTATTTTAAGGGGACAGCAAATTTACACTGTTATACAAGCTGTACACTCACTACTTTACATTGTAGCAAAGTGTCATTTCTTCAGTGTTGTCACATGAAAAGATATACTCAAATATTTACAAAAATGTGATATACTGTATATATATATATACATATATTTTACCTCTTAGTGATGTCATTCGGAAACATAATGTTAACTTTCACTGCTATGCGGACGACACACAGTTGAACATTTCGATGAAACATGGTGAAGCCCCTATCCACATCGACGGGTCAGTAGTGGAGAAGGTGGAAAGTTTTAAGTTCCTCGGTGTCACATCACGGACAAACTGAATTGGCCCACCCACACAGACAGTGTGGTGAAGAAGGCGGCAGCAGCGCCTCTTCAACCTCAGGAGCTGAAAAATTCGCTTGTCACCAAAAGCACTCACAAACTTCTACAGATGCACAATCGAGAGCATCCTGTCGGGCTGTATCACCGCCTGGTACGGCAACTGCTCCGCCCACAACCGTAAGGCTCTCCAGAGGGTAGTGAGGTCTGCACAACGCATCACTGGGGGCTAATTACCTGCCCTCCAGGACACCTACACCACCCGATGTCACAGGAAGGCCATAAAGATCATCAAGGACAACAACCACCCGAGCCACTGCCTGTTCACCCCGCTTCATCCAGAAGGCGAGGTCAGTACAGGTGCATCAAAGCAGGACCGAGAGACTGAAAAACAGCTTCTATCTCAAGGCCATCAGACTGTTAAAAAGCCACCACTAACATTTAGTGGCCGCTGCCAACATACTGACTCAACTCCAGCCACTTTAATAATGGGAATTGATGGAAATTATGTGAAAATGTATCACTAGCCACTTTAAACAATTGCCACTTAATATAATGTTTACATACCCTACATTACTCATCTCATATGTATATGTATATACTGTACTCTATCATCTACTGCATCTTGCCATCTTTATGTAATACATGTATCACTAGCCACTTTAAACTATGCCACTTTATGTTTAATACCCTACATAACTCATCTCATATGTATATACTGTACTCTATACCATCTACTGCATCTTGCCTATGCCGTTCTGTACCATCACTCATTCATATATCTATGTACATATTCTTTATCCCTTTACACTTGTGTGTATAAGGTAGTAGTTGTGGAATTGTTAGGTTAGATTACTTGTTGGTTATTACTGCATTGTCGGAACTAGAAGCACAAGCATTTCGCTACACTCGCATCAACATCTGCTAACCATGTGTATGTGACTAATAAAATTTGATTTGATTTGAAATTGTCCTCCTGGAAGCCTGTGTTTCAGACATAAGGAAGTGGATGGCTGAAAACGTTCTACTTTTAAACTCGGACAAAACAGAGATGCTTGTTCTAGGTCCCATGTAACAAAGAGATCTTCTGTTGAATCTGACAATTAATCTTGATGGTTGTACAGTCGTCTCAAATAAAACTGTGAAGGACCTCGGCGTTACTCTGGACCCTGATCTCTCTTTTGACGAACATATCAAGACCGTTTCAAGGACAGCTTTTTTCCATCTACGTAACATTGCAAAAATCTGAAACTTTGTCACAAAATGATGCAGAGAAATGAATCCATGCTTGTCACTTCTAGATTAGACTACTGTAATGCTCAACTTTCCGGCTACCCGG
Source organism: Salvelinus sp. IW2-2015 (assembly GCF_002910315.2). NCBI lineage: Eukaryota > Metazoa > Chordata > Actinopteri > Salmoniformes > Salmonidae > Salvelinus > Salvelinus sp. IW2-2015. The sequence goes on from NW_019943343.1 coordinate 61,305, forward strand.
ATAAAGCACTAAATAAAACTACAGTTAGTGCTAAACACGGCTGCTAGAATCTTGACTAGAACCAACAAATGTGATCATATTACTCCAGTGCTAGCCTCCCTACACTGGCTTCCTGTTAAGGCTAGGGCTGATTTCAAGGTTTTACTGCTAAACTACAAAGCATTACATGGGCTTGCTCCTACCTATCTTTCCGATTTGGTCCTGCCGTACATACCTACACGTACGCTACGGTCACAAGACGCAGGCCTCCTAATTGTCCCTAGAATTTCTAAGCAAACAGCTGGAGGCAGGGCTTTCTCCTATAGAGCTCCATTTTTATGGAACGGTCTGCCTACCCATGTGAGAGACACAGACTCGGTCTCAACCTTTAAGTCTTTATTGAAGACTCATCTCTTCAGTAGGTCCTATGATTGAGTTGGCGCCCCCTCGGGTTCGTGCCGTGGGGGAGATCTTTGTGGGCTATACTCGGCCTTGTCTCAGGGTAGTAGGTTGGTGGTTGAAGATATCCCTCTAGTGGTGTGGGGGCTGTGCCTTGGCCAAGTGGTTGGGGTTATATCCTGCTTGTTTGGCCCTGTCCGGGGGTATCATCGAACAGGGTCAGTGTCTCCCGACCCCTCCTGTCTCAGCCTCCAGTATTTATGCTGCAGTAGTTTATGTGTCGGGGGGCTAGGGTCAGTCTGTTATATCTGGAGTATTTCTCCTGTCTTATCCGGTGTCCTGTGTGAATTTAAGTATGCTCTCTCTAATTCTCGGAGAACTTGAGCCCTAGGACCATGCCTCAGGACTACCTGGCCTAATGACTCCTTGCTGTCCCCAGTCCACCTGGCCGTGCTGCTGCTCCAGTTTCAACTGTTCTGCCTGCGGCTATGGAACCCTGACCTGTTCACTGGACGTGCTACCTTGTCCCAGACCTGCTGTTTTGGACTCTCTCTACCGCACCTGCTGTCTCTAACTCTGAATAATCGGCTATGAAAAGCCAACTGACATTTACTCCTGAGGTGCTGACCTGTTGCACCCTCGACAACTGCTGTGATTATTATTATCATCATCATCTGACTCTGCTGGTCATCTATGAACGTTTGAACATCTTGGCCATGCTCTGCATAGGCTAACTAGCTACGCCACATAGCTCCTCAGACCCGGCCTTGGTCAGCAGTCGCAGCAACTGATGCTAACCGCTTCGCGGGATCGAAACTCAGATAAAAAGCTAACTAGCTAGTAGTCAAACTTTCCAATAGACTTTCAACATTTTTCCAAAAACAACAAACTTTGTCCCAAACGCTGCTATTTTTCTTCCAACAGGGTAGATATTTGTTGGGACTTTTGTCAGGTGATTAACTTGAAAGATGTTTAAATTTTCACTATTGGAACCCTGTTACAAATAAGGGAATAGGGAGACTTTTGAAGACACACTCGTTGGGATAGCTCATGGGGAGCGAGACAAAACACAAAACGGAAACCAACGATACGAAACACTGCCGCTCTTTATTCTGCCTCACTCCAAACTGTAATATATACACATGGCATGCCACATCAATACAGGAACTGACTAAATACACAATCGATAACACTTAGAATCTGCTCTGAAAAATGGGAGGTAAACAACAAACAAAAAAAACTAGAGATTAAAAGAAAAGATCTGTGTAAATTGATAGATTAATCTGTTTCTTTTTTTGATAGACTTGAGAAAAAAAAGTGACATGTACTGTCCAGTAAGTAGATAACGGGCTATGCAGTCTAAAAAAGGGACAGGGAAGGAGACCGAGAGACAGGGAACAAGAGGGTGAGAAGAGAGAACAGGGAAAGGGCTCAGGGGTGAAGTTTCCCACTTAGCTACAGATCTAGAATCAGTTTCTCCTCCCCCAAAATCCTAACCTCAAACGTTAGTGGTTGACCCAAGATCAGCGTCTAGAGGCAACTTCACCCTATAACCTCTAGTGAACCATGCAGGTGGAACTGCTCTGAAATCAGGTACGAAAGAAATCCAGTCTGTTGTTGATGGGGAAATCAGATAACAGTATTTCAACAATCTGTCTTACAAGACAGTGTCCTTTCACAAGCATTGTGCCCTGGACACCAAAGGAGTGAACTTCAGATCCATATGAGGGAGAACCAACGTAAGATTTATTTATAAAAACATAGAAATAACTAATAATAAAAAATAAAAACATTTGAAGTACGACTTTGCACATAATAACGCAAAAATAAAAAAGGTGGACAACTTTCTTCTAAGAGAGAAACTTGGAAAAAAAAAAAGTAGTCTTCTCTTAATATATCCTATCAGTTTTAAAATGGTGGTTCTGACTGACTGAGGGGTCTTCTCTTAATATATCCTATCAGTTTTAAAATGGACAGTCTCTAGTGTCCCCTCTCACACTTACACCTCACACACACTTACTCTCACTCACACACACACACACACACACACACACACACACACAGGGGTAGAATTGCCAACCAACACATGCAGGTGGTTCTGACTGACTGAGGGGTTAGGCTATTAGATCATTAGACCAGGCCCCCCTTCCTCTTCCTGTAGTTCATTAGACCACGGCCCCTCCTCTTCCTGTAGTTCATTAGACCACGCCCATATTCCTGTAGTTCATTAGATCAAGCCCCTCCTCTTCTTGTAGTCCTCCAGGTTGAGAGATCTGCGTGGAGCACCGTCCTTTACTGCCAAGGTGTTAGCGCTCACCGACAGAGACTTGGCTTCTGAAAGACACCGGAAAAACAACATTAGTATGACATATCCTGTTACAGTTCAGGTGTTGGGTGAAGTTGTCCCTAGACACTGACCTTGAATCAGTGCAGCTTTTCCCCCCCACTAATGGTTAACGTTGGGATTCGGGGAGGGCAAACTGATCCCAGATCTGTACCTCTGGAAAACTTCACGATGGAGGAGGATACTAGAAAGCAGGATCAAGACAGCTACTTGCCTAAATATTCTGAAATTATTATTATTTTTTTTTTTTTAGAAAGACAAGTTTGCAATTGGCGGCATGGCCTAATGGACTCAAAACACATAACTAGCTTTCTTATTGAAAAAATAAAATAAAAGTTAATTCTGGTTGTTTATCGAAGTTAGCTGGCTAACTAAAGATGAGAATCTTTCCATTTCAAGACRCTGCACAGCTATTTTCAGGTCTCTCCAGAGATGTTTGATCGGGTTCAAGTCCGGGCCACTCAAGTACATTCAGAGACTTGTCCTGAAGCCACTCCTGCGTTGTCTTGGCTGTGTGCTTAGGGTCGTGGTCCTGTTGGAAAGTGAACCTTCGTCCCAGTCTGAGGTACTGAGCAAGCTTTCATCAAGAATCTCTCTGCACTTTCATCTTCCCCTCGATCCTGACTAGTCTCCCAGTCCCTGCCACTGCAAAACATCCCCACAACATGATGCCGCCACCACCATGCTTCACCGTAGGGATGGTGCCAGGTTTCCTCCAGATATAACGCTTGGCATTCAGGCCAAAGAGTTCAATCTTGGTTTCATCAGATCAGAGAATCTTGCTTCTCATGGTCTGAGAGTTTAGGTGCCTTTTGGCAAACTCCAAACGGGCTGTCATGGAAGCCACTTCTCAGTAAAAGGCACGTCTGGTCACTCTACCGTAAAGGTCTGATTGGTGGAGAGCTGCAGAGATGGTTGTCCTTCTAGAAGGTTCTCCCATCTCCACAGAGGGAACTCTGTCAGAGTGACCATCGGGTTCTTGGTCACCTCCTTGACCAAGGCCCTTCTCCCCTGATTGCTCAGTTTGGCCKGGYRGCCAGCTCTAGGAAGAGTCTTAGTGGTTCCAAACTTCTTCCATTTAAGAATGATGGAGGCCACTGTGTTCTTGGGGACCGTCAATGCTGCAATAATGTTTTGGTACCCTTCCCCAGCTCTGTGCCTCGACACGATCCTGTCTTGGAGCTTTACGATCTCATGGCTTGGATTTTTCTCTGACATGCACTGTCAACTGTGGGACCTTATATAGACAGGTGTGTGCCTTTCCAAATCATGTCCAATCAATTGACTTTACCACAGGTGGACTCCAATCAAGTTGTAGAAATATCAAGGATGATCAATGTAAACAGGATGCACCTGAACTCAATTTCGAGTCTCATAGAAAAAGGTCTAAATATTTATCTAAATAAGGTATCTTGTATACATTTTGCACAATAAAATTCGCTTTGTGTAATATTTAATATTTATTTAACTAGACAAGTCAGTTAAGAACAAATTCTTATTTACAAGGACGGCCGACCCCGTCCAAACCCGGACGACGCTGGGCCAATTGTGCGCAGCCCTATGGGACTCCCAATCACAGCCGGATGTGATACAGCCTGGAATCGAACCAGGGACTGACGCCTCTTGCACCGAGATGCAGTGCATTAGACCGCTGCGCCACTCGGGACACCATGATGAGGACATTTTTTTTTTTTTWATCCATTTTAGAATAAGGCTGTAACGTAACAAAATGTGGATAAAGTCGAGGGGGTCTGAATACTTTCCGAATGCATTGTATGTAGAATTATATCAATTAAACAAATTGTATAACATTGAAGTTCGTAAAATGACAAGAATTTTTTTTAAATTGAATTTGACTGGCCAATGCCTTTATGAACCCTGCTTAAACAATGTATAGTCCTAGGCCTGTTGTTGTATAGGTGAAGTTAAGGGCCAATTTTGTATATATTCACATATATTCCTCTAAGTACACATGTGAACTGCATAAAAATCATTTAAAATCTTTGTTTCAAACCATTTTTAAAAACGTTGATCCCAATGTCACACCTTGGCCCCATTATTTATATAAAAAAAAGACCCTCGTATCTTAAAACATTTCAACCGGGGACCGACGCGTATCAGTGAATCTTTACATTCCTCTGACTAACGCATTGATCCTGCTGTGTAGTATAGTATAGTATAGACCCCTATGGTCTACCAGCAGCACTACCGACCCCACACCACAAAATTGAACAATCCCCTTGGAGACGGGTGTTCGACCCGTGAACCCACCACTCTACGCTCGTTAAGTACAAACTCACCTGCATTGGGAACCTGTAGGTCGATCTTGACGTCAAAGTCGTGAACTTTAAAGAGGTCCTCTGATAGGTCGCTGGTGTTCTTAGTCGGGTCGATGACTTTCAGAGCAGCCTGCCCCGCTCCCCTGCCCATCTCAAACTCCAAGTCCATCTCTTTGCCCGACCCTTCTCCGTACTTCTCGTTGAGGTGCTGGAGGATAGCTGCATGGACTGAAGGGTCTCTGGCCTGCCCAAAACACAGACAGACACACAAGTTAATCTGAATATTAGCCTGGCTGCATCCCAAATGGCATCCTACCCCAACAGAGACTTACGTTAGGCATGGTGGAGAGAGAGACTTACGTTAGACACCATGGTAGAGAGAGAGAGAGAGAGAGAGAGAGACTTACGTTAGACACCATGGTGGAGAGAGAGAGAGACTTACGTTAGACACCATGGTTCGGTGGCTAACGTAAGCTCTCTCGGTGTCTAACGTACGTCTCTCTTCGTGTCTAACGTAAGTCTCTCTCTCGTGTCTAACAGTAAGTCTCTCTCTCTCTCTCTAACATAGTGTCAACGTAAGTCCTGCATCTTCCTCCCCCCCCCCCCTTCTTCCCTCTCCACCATGGTGATCTAATGTAAGTCTCTCTCTCTCTCTCTTCCCACCATTGGTGGTGCTAACGTAAGTCCTCTCTCTCCTCTCTTCCACATTGGTGTCTATGAACCACGTAAGTCTCTCTCTGTCTCTCTCTACCATGGTGGTTCTAGAACGTAAGTACTTCTCTCGACCATGGTGGTCTAACTAAACGTAAGTCTCTCTCTCTTCTCTACCAATGGTTGTCCTAACGTAAGTACTCCTACGCTGCGCGCTGGCCTATCTTCTCCACCTAGTTTCGGTGTGTGCGTATACTGAGTAGTCTCTCTCTCTTGCTACCTACCGTACTCAACTAGGGCGTTGGTCGTCCAACTCGTAAAGTTTCTTCTGTGCGCTTACTCGACCCATTTGTTGTTCTACAAGCTCCACGTAAGCACGAGGCTGTGCTCACTCTCTGTCTTGTCTTCAGTGTCTTGAAAACTGGTACTTCTCTCTACCATGGTCACAGGCTGGCCCTATCTGTTCTTCGTTATTATTGAGTACTCGTAACTACAGGCTGGCCTATATATACTAAGTAATCTTGTAAAATAAACTGAGTTGAGGGTAATGACTGTACTCACAGGCTGGCCTTTGTTCTTGTTATAATTGGAGTTACGTGTACTCACAGGCTGGCCTTTCTGTTCTTGTTAATAAATTGTGTACTGTACTCCAGCAAGGCTGGCCTTCTGTTCTTGTTTATGTTTGTACTGTATCCACAGGCTGGCAAATTGGCCTGCTGGAAGGGTGGGCAACAATGGATGTTTGGAGCTCTGTGTCAGATAAACTATCACCCGTTTTTTTTCACAAACACAGCTGTACTGCTGGACTTTATTCACCAGGGCTGACCATTGTATCTCTCCATTGCCTGGCCACCACACAACACACGTTTCCACTATACACACAAGTTTGCTCCTCTTTCCTCATGTGACATGACACACACACACACAGTCACACATCCTTCTTACCACTGAAACGACATACACACACACATTACATCCCACATCTTCACTCTCCTTTCACAATCACACACTGCACACAGACACTATCTCATCACAGTCTCGCCTTCACTCACTCTCATCACATCGCTATCCAACCCACTAGGTGTCCTAAACGTAAGTTTCCACCACTACCACTCTCCACACACACTCACCATCCTCTCTCTCTGCTCCACCACACTAGGTGTCTACGCGTAAGTCTCTCCTCTTCTCTCCCACCATGGTGTCACTAAAAAACGTAAGAATACATCTCTCTCCCATCCACATCTGCTATCGTCCAGCCATGGTGTCTACGCATAAAGTCACCTTTGACTATTAAATGTTTTCATCTACGATACGCCCTTATGCGCCACAAATCTGATCTTTATCTATATTCTCTCGTCCCTTAAAATACAGCATAGAATCTAAGTGAGAGCGAGGTATAACATATCTGTAAAGAATCTGTAGCGGGTGGGTGCGACTGTGGATTTTATTTAACGTACTCTAACTTTTATAGACGAGCAGGGCGCGCGTTATCAGAGGGTTTGATAGCCGTAAAGACGTGAGAGGTCATCCAGGCAAACTCCCCCTCTGTCCTCAGCATCTATGTGCTCTCGGGATCACTATCTCCGCTCTCTAACATCTGTCTCTCTCATAGTGTCTACGTCAAGTTCTCTCCCTCCTCTCCACCATGGTGTCCTAACCGTATAAGTCTCCTCCTCTCTCTCTCTACATGGTGTCTAACCCGTAAGTCTCTCTTCTCTCTCTACCATGGTGTCTAACGTAAGTCTCTCTCTCTCTCTCACCATGGTGTCTAACGTAAGTCTCTCTCTCGTCTCCACCATGGTGTCTAACGTAAGTCTCTCTCTCTCTCTCTACCATGGTGTCTAACGTAAGTCTCCTCTCTCTCCTCTCTACCATGGTGTCTAACGTAAGTTCTCTCTCTTCTCTCCACCATGGTGGTCTAAAACGTAAGTCTCTCTCTCTCTCTCCACCATGGTGTCTAACGTAAGTCTTCCTCTCTCTCTCTACCATGGTGTCTAACGTAAGTCTCTCTCTCTCTCTCTACATGGGTGGTCCTACGTGTTTCTCTCCTCTCTCTCTCTACCAAAGGTGTCTAACGTAAGTCTCTCTCTCTCTCTCTACCATGGTGTCTAACGTAAGTCTCTCTCTCTCTCTACCATGGTGTCTAACGTAAGTCTCTCTCCTCTCTCTCCACCATGGTGTCTAACGTAAGTCTTCTTCTCTCCCTCTCCTCCACCATGGTGTCTAACGTAAGTCTCTCTCTCCTCTCTCTACCATGGTGTCTAACCGTAAGTCTCTCTCTCTCTCTCTACCAATGGTGTCCTAACGTAAGTCTCTTCTCTGCCTCTCCCCCCCCCTCCCCATCACCACACCAATGGTGTCACCTAACTGTAGGTAGTATAATATAACACAGGTGCCTACACACAGATCACACATATAGATATTTATCAGATAACTACTTACTACTTCTTAGTTAATCTGTGACAGTTAAACTGACAGACCAGCTACCTACCTTCAACAACCTGCTTGGTCCCAATTGATCTGGAGGACACAGTGGGTCTGAACACATTTACCACAAGCAGTCATCTGAGGAATAAGTCCTGGCTCCTGGTACTCATATCCCTGCAGGAGAAGAGGAACAAACATGAGTGACCTTGCTGCAGAACGGAACACACTAATAAAATAAATGATAATGATATAATTATACATGTTATTAAGTGTGATACACCGAATTTGCCTTCCCAGTTGGGACTCTTATAGAATAGAATAACTCAAGAACGTTCTCCCTTCTCCGCTTCCGGGATGCCTCACTCTTTTCAATTGAGAAATTGTTTGTTTAACAATCAAGGACTGAATCTGTCCGGCAAGTTCTGAAATCAGACAAGGTTTAACTTAATTACTTAATGCTGGGTCCTAGGAAACAACCACGATTAAAGTATAAAAAACTTGTTGAACCTGAATAAGTTATTACAGCTAAAGGGTAGTGTTGGTTCGGTGGGGGTGCTACTCCAAATGGTATTGTCAACTTTTGGTAAATAGTTTGAAATGTGAGAGACACGGCAAGCTATACCCAGTTCTTTACCTTTTTCACAATCTTCGTCCAATTGCCATGAATCCACAGTCAATTTGGTATCGACCAGTCTTGGGGTCATTTCTCCTTTGTTGGTGCACGGTGCACTCCTGGCACTCGATCTCTGGTACTTTAGAATTGGGGCTAAGAAGAACAAAGTAAAACTCATTACATTAACACATTAACTTCAGGGGAAGCCAGGAGATTTCCACTGTCTCAAACCTACAGGGGGCAACCGAGGATTCCCAGAGACTGTCTCGTAGACACAGGGGAAACCGGGATTCCCAGTATGATGAGCAGACATCTGCGCCTGTTGTCTGATACAGGTTGGAAAGCTCAGGAACCTCCACTGTCCCTCTCTGACATCACTATTGTTGACGCATGGGACCCTTAAATAGCGTATGAGAATTAATTCCTTGTATAACAGCTGACGTACTGGCAAATTGCTATAATTATGGAAAACAGAATCTCTCTACGCGAGTAAATATAGTACAACAGTGTTCATTTTATTAATTTATGTTATAGTCTTAGATTGCACGAACAGTCAGATGAGAGAGCAGATATGTTTGGCTTCCATTAAAACCCGAGTACTTCATGCCTTGTTGAAGGACAAACTTCTTTTGCGGGCTCTGGAAAGAGACAAGAGAACAACACACAACCAGATTGAGAGAGAGACAATCAGACACAACATCCATGCAGACTGTCTAAAAGATCTTTGAGATTTAATCTCAAAGCAAATAAAAACCTCAGCAATTACAAAGATATGTCCCCTAGATAGTAATAGACTAGGTAAAGAGACCATACTATAACATGTAGATAGTCTAGATAGTATAGATCTAGGTAAAGAGACCCATACAACATGTAGATAGTATAGATCTAAGGCAAAGATACTTTTTACCACATTAGATAGTCCTAGAATAGTATAGATTCTAGGTAAAAGAGACTTTAACCACATGTAAATAGTCTAGATAGTAGATCCTAGGCAAGGATACTTTACACATGTAGATAGTCTAGATCAGTATATCTATCTATGGCAAAGATACTACTTTACCACATGTAGATTGTCCTTAGATCGTATAGATCTAGGTAAAGAGACTTTTTTACCACATGTAGAGTAGTCTAGATAAGTATAGAGATCTTAGGTAAGAGCATTTTATTAACGCAGCTACATGTTGGTTGCCTCTGGCAGGAGCAATTTTCCACCCGGGACCTGAAGACGCAGGATGGC
>NW_019943343.1:73112-79934 GCF_002910315.2 Salvelinus sp. IW2-2015
GAGAGAGAGAGAGAGAGAGAGAGAGAGAGAGAGAGAGACAGACTTACGTTAGACACCATGGTCGGTTTGCATTGCCGTCTAGTAAACGGGTCCATCTGCAGCTTGGCATTCTGTCCTTCAGCCTGAAAGAGAAATAGTAGAATATTATAATAATAATAAAAAATGTAACCTAACAAGGAGTCGTAATAAGCTTATTTCTCTTAAATGTTGTGAACAAATGTGTTTCCATCCCTGTTAGTGAGCATTTCTCCTTTGCCAAGATCATCCATCCACCTGACAGTTGTGGCATATCAAGTAGCTGATTAAACAGCATGATCATTACACAATTCTTGGAACCTCAAAATCAAATGTTATTTGTCACGTGCGCCGAATACAACAGGTGTAGTAGACCTTACAGTGAAATGCTTCCTGACATGCCCTTAACCAACAATGCAGTTAAGTATTTACTCAAATAAACTGAAGTTAAAAAAATATATATATATATAAAGAAAAATAGAACAATAATAAATAATTAAGGAGCAACAATAAAATAGTAACCAGGGACAACAAAAGGCCACTAAAATGTGCAGTTTTGTCACACAACACAATGCCACAGATGTCTCAAGTTGACGGAGAGTGTAATTGGCATGCTGACTGCAGGAATGTCCACCAGAGCTGTTGCCAGAGAATTGAATGTTCATTTCTCTACCATAAGCCGCCTCCAATGTCATTTTAGAGAATTTGTCAGTACGTCCAACCGGCCTCACAACCGCAGACAGTGTGTATGGCGTCGTGTGGGCGAGCGGTTTGCTGATGTCAACGTTGTGAACAGAGTGCCCCATGGTGGTGGTGRGGTTATGGTATGGGGCAGGCATAAGATACGGACAACGAACACAATTGCATTTTATCAATGGTAATTTGAATGCAGAGAAATACCGTGACGAGATCCAGAGGCCCATTGTCATGCCATTCATCCACTACCATCACCTCATGTTTCAGCATGATAATGCACTGCCCCATGTCCCAAGGATCTGTACACAATTCTTGGAAGCTGTAAATGTCCCAGTTCTTCCATGGCCTGCATACTCACCAGACATGTCACCCATTGAGCATGTTTGGGATGCACTGGATCGTCATGTACGACGGCGTGTTCCAGTTCCCGCCAATATCCAGAAACTTCGCACAGCCATTGAAGAGGAATGGGACAACATTCCACAGGCCACAATCAACAGCCTGATCAACTCTATGCGAAGGAGATGTGTCGCGCTGCATGAGGCAAATGGTGGTCACACCAGATACGGACTGGTTCTCTGATCCACACCCCTACCTTTTTTTTAAGGTATCTGTGACCAACAGATGCATATCTATATTCCCAGTCATGTTCAATCCATAGATTAGGGCCTAATGAATTTATTTAAATTGACTGATTTCTTTATATGAACTGTAACTCAGTAAAATATTTGATAATTGTTGCATGTTGCATTGATATTTATGTGCAGTATATAAGTATATTTATAACAAACCAAAACTTTAACTGATTAAAGACATAATTGCGCTGCGATGAGAGTTATTTGGTACAGATGGAGGCTGGGATACTTACGACAAGAGCCTTCTCAGACTCCACAATGTTCCAGCTACGATTCCTCTGGTTGATGTAGCTGGAGGAGACAGATTGATAGAGAGGTTTAGATATAGTGCATTTGGAAAGTATTCAGACCCATTGACTTTCCACATTTTGTTACGTTACAGCCTTATTCTAAAATGGATTCAATTTTCCCCTCCCCCCTCATCAATCTACTACACACAATACCCCATAATGAGAAAGCAAAAACTGGTTTAGAAATGTTGGCAAATTTATCAAAAATCTCACATTTACATAAGTATTCAGACCTTTTACTCAGTATTTCGTTGAAGCACTTTTGGCAGCGATTCCAGCCTCGAGTCTTCTTGGGTATGAGGCCACAAGCTTGGCACACCTGTATTTGGGGAGTTTCTCCCATTCTTCTCTGCAGATCCTCTCAAGCTCTGTCAGGTTGGATGGGGAGCGTCGCTGCACAGCTATTTTCAGGTCGGGTTGAAGTCCAGGCTCTGGCTGGGCCACTCAAGTACATTCAGAGACTTGTCCCAAAGCCACTCCTGCTTTTCTTGGCTGTGTGCTTAGGGTCGTTGTCCTGTTGGAAGGTTAACCTTCACCCCAGTCTGAGGTCCTAAGTGATCTGGAGCAGCTTTTCAACAAGAATTTCTCTGTACTTTGTCCGTTCATCTTTCCCTCGATCCTGACTAGTCTCCCAGTCACTGCTACTGAAAAACATCCCCACAGCATGATGCTGCCACCACCATGCTTCACCGTAGGGATGGTGCCATGTTTCCTCCAGACGTGACACTTGGCATTCAGGCCAAAGAGCTCAAACTTGGTTTCATCAGACCAGAGAATCTTGTTTCTCATGGTCTGAGAGTCCTTTAGGTTCCTTTTGGCAAACTCCAAGTAGGCTGTCATGTGCCTTTTACTGAGGAGTGGCTTCCGTCTGGCCACTCTACCATAAATGCCTGATTGGTGGAGAGCTGCAGAGATGGTTGTCCTTCTGGAAGGTTCTCCCATCTCCACAGAGGAATTCTGAAGCTCTGTCAGAGTGACAATCAGGTTCCTGGTCACCTCCCTGGCCAAGGCCCTTCTCCCCTGATTGCTCAGTTTGGCCGGGCGGCCAGCTTTAGGAGGAGTCTTGGTGGTTCCAAACTTCTTCCATTTAAGAATGATGGAGGCCACCGTGTTCTTGGGAACCTTCAATGTTGCAGACATTTGTTTGGTATGTTCCCCAGATCTGTGCCTCGACACAATCCTGTCTCTGAGCTCTACGGACAATTCCTTCGACCTCATGGCTTGGTTTTTGCTCTGACATGCACTGTTAACTGTGGAACCTTATATAGACAGGTGTGTGCCTTTCCAAATCATGTCCAATCAATTGAATTTACTCCAATCAAGTTGTAGAAACATCTCAAGGATGATCAATGGAAACAGGATTCACTTCAACTCAATTTCGAGTCATATAGCAAAGGGTCTGAATACTTATGTAAATAAGGTATTTCTGGGTTTTATTTGTAATAAATGTGCACACATTTCTAAAAACCTGTTTTCACTATGGGGTATTGTGATGTCATTATGGGGTATTGTGTGATGAGTTTGATATTCCTTTAAAATAAATATAGGGTCTTATTCTGGTGACCGATGCTTGGCTGCTGTTGAACAAATATTCTCGCTCTTATCCATAACAATCTCATCATGTAGACTAGCCATGCCAGTTGTTGTAAAACAGATTAAAGGGATAATCACTGTGCTAGTTAGCAGTTAGCGCTAGTTAGCCGTTAGCGCTAGTTAGCCGTTAGCGCTAGTTAGCCGTTAGCGCTAGTTAGCCGTTAGCGCTAGTTAGCAGTTAGCTCCAGAAACGACCTTCAAACTGCACGCAGAGACATAAAATAGTATCCACGAGTTCATCTGACTCCGGGTAAGTAGGAACAAATTTTGAAAATATCCCATTAATGTGTTGTGAGGATGACATTTACATTTAATTCAATGTTTCTTCACTTTAAAAAAAAACATTGTAAAAGTGAGGTTTACCCCATGCGTGTTTCATTGGGCCCCAAAAATTAGATGTTACTATACAAACATTGCCATGTACATACATTCATCAACTTCACCCCCCCACCCCCAACAGTTTCAAGTGTTTGGTACAGTCAGCTCCGTTACACAAGCGATGTGCTTCTACTCAGGTCGTTGTATGAACCGTTTTAAAAATCGAAGACGCTAAACAAATGAAGTTTATTATTATTATTATAAAAAATATAAGTGTTGCCTGATGGCAGAGATGTTTTTGGTCCTCTGTCTGTCCAGATGCTCGGCCCTCTCCTCCAATCATCTCAAGCTGGGTCCTGATCTCGGCTCGGCCCCCCACTCCCTCGCCGCCTGGAGAAGCACCAGTCAAGTTCTTTGTCGTGCGACAGGTAACATGGTACGCAAGTTACATCGAAAATGCTGACTGCAGATTCACCGTGGAACACCAGATGAATTCATGGGAATCAAAATAAAACTCCCATGAATAAAACGATGTGTACCACACACACATTACAAAGCACACACACGCACTACCCACACACCACCAGTAACACACACACGACCGTCAGCATAACACACATCCGACACACATTAAAGCACACACACACCGTACACAAACACACCGCACACACGACACACCCCGTACACACACACACCGTACCCACACACACCGTACACACACACACCGTTACACTAAACACTCAGCACCGTACACAAAACCACCGACGTCACATCACAACACCGTCGTACACACACCATGATATACAGACTTCCCGGTAAGATGTCTTAATCTACCTTATCTTTGAGTAGTGATGTTTTCTTCATGGCGTAGTGGAAGGGCGCTTTCGAATCGGTCTTTCTCTTTTAACGATCTGTGGATCAAGCAACTAGGTCAAAGTTCAACTCTACATATTGAGCATACATTATATACGGCACGAAAATAGGTGTACGGCGGTTAATAAGCCTTGATCGAATGAGACAATACTGTACCTCCAAATGGACCACCCGTACTTCGACATATAGTGCATTTTACCCTATCTTTAGTGCCTATTAGCGACCCTTCCGTATCCATCGTGCACACTGTAAGTACAGAGCCCTATCCCTATATTGAGATGCATACTTCTGAATCCGAAGCCCTCTTCATCCTAACTTGTGCACTACTTTAGACCAGAGCCCATATTCCCTATATGTGACACTTACTTGACCAGAGCCCTATTCCCTATATAGGCACTTTCTGACCAGGGCCCCATTCCCTATTAGTGTCACTTACTTTAGAGCCCTATTCCTATATTAGTAGAACTACTTTAGACCAGGGCGCCTAATTCCCTTATATAGTGCACTACTTAGACCAGGGCACTTTATCCCTATCATAAGATGCACTGCTTCTTTAGATCCCTAATTCCTATATAGATACATCTACTTTAGACTCACGGGCCCTATTCCCTATAGGATAGTCACTACTTTAGACCAAGGCCTTCTCGCCTATGCAGTGCACTACTTTAGACCAGAAGTCCCATATTTCCCTGGTATAGTGCCAACTAACTTTAAACCGAGAGCCCTATTCCCGTATGTATGAGGTGCACTACTTTTGAGCCCTTAGTTTCTTATTAGTGCATACTTTAGTGACCAAAGCCCTATTCCTATAATAAGGACATTACGTTAGACCAGAGTCCCATTCCCATATTAGTTGTGTACTACTTTTAGATCCAGAGTCGTCCTATTCCCTATATTAGTACACTACTAGACCCAGAGCCCTATTCCCCTGAAATATCCACTGACGTTTAAACCAGAGTTCCTATTCCCGGTATATAGGCATTATTTCAAGACCCAAGAGTCCCATTCCCTATTATAGTGTGACTACTTAGACCAAGCCGCTATTCCCTATATTAGTACATCTACTTTAGACCAGAGTGCCTATTTCCCTATATAATGACACTACTTTAAACCAGAGTCCTATTCCCTATATAGTGCACTACTTTAAACCAGAGGTCTATGGGCCCTACATAAGGAATAGGGTCCCTGGTTTAAGTAGTGCACTACATAGGGAATAGGGCTCTAAAGTAGTGCACTACATAGGGAAATAGGGCTCTAAAGTAGTGCACTACATAGGGAAATAGGGTGATATTTGAGATGGACAGATACTTACATCCTCGATGTCTTTGTCGTTGAATTTGTGGTTACAAGCCTCTTTGATGGCCTGCTCCTTCTTATTGATCTCATCTAGAGTGGGAACCTGCATACTGGCTATGATCATCTGTAGACAGAGAGGGGAAAACATCAAGAGATTCGACTCTACGACAGGCCCGACGTAACCCGACGTACCCGAACCCTGCTTCTCCACGAGACACCCATTCAATATCCACAACATTCATCTTTCCGTTCACTTTGGATATTCTCTGGTCTGTTGTTACAAATCTTGCCGTCTACCAGGAGGAGGAGGAGTCCAATCAGCATGTTCCCACGGGTACTTCCTCAAGTCAACCATCCAACCAGAAATCTCCTTTACCACTTCATCAAGTTCAACCATCCAATCAGCATGCTCCTCCAGTCAACTCACCGCCTCCTTCCACTTCATGAACTCGTTTTCTGTGAACTCCTGATTGGACACAAACTCCAGTCTGAAGACTCGGGTGTCACCACCATGCCTAGAGGAGAGAGATATGGGGACAGGGCACAGAGAAACCGTCAGCACAGAGAAACCGTCAGCAGAGAGAAACCGTCACAGACAAAAAGACAGCAGTAGCAAAACAGAAAGAGGAGAGAGAGAGCGAGAAACAAAAAGAGGAGAGCGAGAGAAACAAAAAGAGGAGAGCGAGAGCGCGAGCGCGAGAAACAAAAAGAGGAGAGAGAGAGCGCGAGAAACAAAAATAGGAGAGGAGGAGAGAAACAGAAAGAGGAGCGAAACAGAAAGAGGAGCGGAGGAGAGAAAGTACGCGAAGCAGGCCTGTCGGTCCCTGTAAACGGTTGCTACTACTGTTCCCGATGCCCCTATCCGTACGAAGCAGGCCCTTCTTACCCTGTAAACTGGTTGCTACTACTGTTCCCGAGCATCCGTACGAAGCAGCCTGTCGTTACCCGTATAAAACTGGTTTGCTACTACTGTTCCCGATGCCGATCCGTACGAAGCAGCCCGTTACCCTGTAAACTGGTTGCTACCTACGTTCCCGATTGCCTAACCGTACGAAGCAGCCTGTCGTTACCCTGTAAACTGGTTTGCTACTACTGTTCCCATGCCT
>NW_019943343.1:79959-110015 GCF_002910315.2 Salvelinus sp. IW2-2015
GAGAAACAGAAAGAGCTGGAGGAGAGGATCGAGAAACAGAAAGGAGGATGAGGAAAACGTAGGAAAAGACTAGAGGAAACATGAAGAGGAGATAGCGAAACAGGAATGGAGTGAGTGGAAAGAGAGCGAAAGAGGTGGAGAGAAAACAGGATAAAGAAAGAGAAGCCAAGGGGTATATAGCAGGTAAGAGGTGAGTAGTTTTAGATGAAGGATGCCGTACCTGTAACTGGAGTCCTTTGTTCGTCCGGTCGTTCCCAACTGGTACACTTTAGCCGTCTCTACCATCGTCAAACTATTTCAGCCACCTTATCACAGGGAATTACATAAATACTCATTATTGTACATAACTGAAAAAACAAAGTTATAAAAACATGGGAACTAGGACTCAGATGGGCCTAGTTTCCCAGACACAGAATTTCACCATTGAGTGCATGATGTTTCAGTCTTAGACAAGTTAAAGACGCAATTCACAGCTATTTACTACTTTTTTCATTGTAAACTGACAATTATCCCACGAATTCATACTAGTAATATGTAAGCACAGACACAAGGTAAAGAAAATACTGTTTTGAGCAAAATAAAGTTGTTTTTGTTAAAAGACACAGAGTGCAACAGCAGTGTCAAGAAGTAGCTTAAGTTGGTGCCCTCTGATGTTGCGATATATGGCCTGCTCATTCTTGCCTGAGCGTAAACACCAGTAGCAAAGGGTTCAACTGAGAACCAATCCAGAGGTGTGCAACGTAGGAAGACGAAATAGAGTCTAAGAGCGTAGACTACACCAGTACAGACGAGCGTACTAACGAGAAAGCTACATCACCTCATACGGTAACGTGACCGACACCCACAGATGACATGGCACTGTAACGCATGAAAGAACACTACGAGTAGGTACCTATCGCGTAAACTAATCACAAGTCAACTATTGCTGACGATCAACTAATTAGACGCGTTCACTCATGGCCCGTATCGCGATAACATTCTCAGTTGGGACTCATAACTCGACGAAAGACAATAGCACAGGACTAACGAGCAGAAAATTAAACATACATTATCCGTTACACCCCAACGTGCGAGTAAGATAACAATACGAGCGGCTAACGAGGAACAATAGAGGGCCCTAACGAGGAACAATAGAGGACTAACGAGGAACAAGGTAGACGGAGATCGCATCTCTTGCGCTAACAGAGTGATAGCAGACATAGAACGGATACTAACGAAGATAAGTCAATGTGAGAGAGGCTGGAAACTGAGCGAAGAACCATCAAAGAGAGCTAGTAACGAGGCACTCCAATTAGGAGGACTCAACAGAGCAGGAGAAGACACGAGACTTTAGCATGCACTATGCGGAACAATCCGGAGACTAGAAGAGCGAGAGCTAGCACCAATATGTACGCGATGAATTCAATCGTCAACAATCATCAGAACAGGACTGAACAAACGCAAGTTGAGGGTACCACTTAGTTAGCGCGACATAGCGAAGCAGACGATAGAAGGAGAATAACGCAGATGAGACACAGAATTAGAGACTTGTGACGAAGAAACAACTCGACGCGTATGAACGAGAAACAAGTATATTGGTACCGAACGACGGAAGCTCCCACGCCGTGCCATGTCGATGGAGGATACCGGAGCACGCTATTGAGATGTGCCTTTTGTTCAGTAAATCACGGTGACAAATGAGGCGTGAAAAGAGGTGGAGTAGGACTTTAAGTCTGGGCTCAGGGGAAAGCAGGCGCTCAATAAAGTGCATCTCGTTTACCCTGTAAACTGGTTTTGTACTACTGTTCCCGATGCCTATCCGTACGAAGCAGCCTGTCGTTACCCTTGCCTGAATAAACTGGGTTTGTGCACTAGCTCTGCCTTCCTACGAATGCATTCCGACCACGTAACTATAGCCGAACGCGCTCCTGCTCCTGTCTACACTAGTGAGAAACTGGCTTCGCTCAGCTACTCTCGTTAATTCACCGACTGACTTTGTCCAATTTTCCTCGCTCAGCGATTACGCTAGCCATGTCGTTACCCGTCCTAAACATCTGTCTTTCGTTTGGACTTGACTTGTGTCCCGCTTCCCGCTCTTCCCTGTAGCGACACAATACATAGTGACCTGTACGACCTTACTCGTAATAACAACTGCTCATGCCCTGGAACCGTACCTGCTTCCCGCGACTAGGGCCCCTGATCCGTTATCGAAAGCAGCCTGTCTTTATCCTGTTAAAACCTGGTCTTCTCCTCAACATGTCTCCCGATCGGAGCCTGCCTCTCACACCGCACAGCAACCCTTTGTCCGGTCGCTTCACCTCCTCGTAAAACTGCTGGCTTGGCGCATGTTGTCTTAGGACTATCGTCGTCCCCCGATGCCTCACTCCGTAACGGAGAAGAAAGCCATCCTGGTGCGTGTGGTACTCTGCTTTAACAAGCTGGTTTGCTACTGGTGATCGTAGTCCCGAGGGTACCCTCTCGCTACCTCACATTACGCCAGAGTCCTGTAGCGTTACCCCTGGATTCGAGGAACTCGCGTGTACTCACCTCCACTAAACTAAGGGCACTCGTTTCTCCCCGACTGCCTTTATTCCTCACGAACTGCTTCAAGCCTCTGTCCCTTACTCTCCCCCTCTTTGTCTGAGACTGATTAGACAGCGTTTAGCTCACCTCTCGCTTCACAGCCGCGACTCTCCTCAGCAGTAACTCGTATTATGTCCGCCTGTTCGTTCCCTCTGTGTGTAACACATCTGCCGCTCATAGAGCTTGGAGCTACTTTGGTGCCCAGCATAGCCTAATCCCGTACGAAGCAGCTTGTCTTACCCGTAAACTGGTTTTGCCTTTCACTCTCTCTACCCGGATTGCTCTCATGCCGGATTTACGAAGCAGTCCTCGCACCTTCCTCTCAGAGCACCTACGCGTTAAAAAAACTCGCGCGACTCTCGTTCTTAAGCGTACTGTTCCCGAATGCTCTCACGTACGAAGCAAGGTCTAGTTACAAAGGTTTAACCCGTTACCATCACTGCAGTATACTCCCTCGCCTCTGTTCCGACTGCCCCTACTCCTCGAAAACTCGGAGCAGTCACTGTCGTTGCACCCATGTCCTAAAGCTGTGTTGTTTAGACATACTGACTGTTCCTCGCATGCACCCTATCCGTGAACGTATAGAGCTCCTAGTTATATGACGCTCGGTAGAGTCAACCAAACTTGTGTGTGTACAACTAAGCTCTGTCCTCGGAATCAACTAGTACGCGCGTACTACTAGGCTAGACATATATGTGATCCGTACGAAGCAGCCTGTCGTTACCCTGTAAACTGGTTTGCTACTACTGTTCCCGATGCCTATCCGTACGAAGCAGCCTGTCGTTACCCTGTAAACTGGTTTGCTACTACTGTTCCCGATGCCGATCCGTACGAAGCAGCCGCTGACGGTCTTCTGGAAGAACGGCATGTGACACCAGCGCTCCAGTTTGTGTCGGGACAGACGGATCCGGTTCAGCTCGTCTGGCAGTGACACGGGCTGAGATTTTGGTGGCGTCTCCCCTTTCCTGGAAACATCCCCAGACAGAAAACACAGAAACATTGGTCACTGATCGTTGGTCAAGCAGAAAGGTTTCAGAAGGAGTCAGAAATAAAAGTTACAAGGTTACTGAAATGGGCTTTCTTAGACCAACTAAATCTTCAAGACGAAATTCAACATAAAGTTATATAGACCTATTAAGGAACTACTCATTTCCAGTGTTTGACATTAAACTCCAGCAATACCAGTAACCTTTGTACGAATTGTTTTAATAAAATGTTTTTTTTTTTTTTTTATCCACCCACAGCTGATGGATAGATACTCACTCGTCGTCTTCGGAATAAGATGAAGAGCGTGAACTGCGATCGCTCTTTACTGAGGATTTGTCATCATCCTCCTCCTCTTCCTCCTCCTCATCGTCGGAGTACACCTCGCTGGTCTTCAGGGGCTGCCGTTTCGCCAGGAGCTCCGCTGTCCTGGTTTTCTTCTTCTCTCTCTCCGCTTTCAGTTCCTCCATGGCCTGAGACTTTTTATCTAGCTTCTCATCCCGTTTAGTTCTCCTCTCCTTGTTGTGGGACATCACCTACAGGAGAACGTAGTCACAATGTACCTGTAAGGACTATGGAACACAATGTGGTGTGTTGTTTAATAATATACAGCACATTCGGAAAGTATTCAAAATGACTTTTTACACATTTTGTTACGTTACAGCCTTATTCTAAAATGGATTCAATTATTTTTTCCCCTCATCAATCTACACACAATACCCCATAGTGACATCACAATACCCCATAATGACATCACAATACCCCATAATGACATCACAATACCCCATAATGGCAAAGCGGAAACAGGTTTTCAGAAATTTTTGCAAATGTAAATATAAAAAAAATAACGTATTTACATAAGTATTCAGACCTTTTGCTATGAGACTCTAAATTGAGCTCAGGTGCATCCTGTTTACATTGATCATCCTTGAGATGTTTCTACAACTTGATTGGAGTCCACCTGTGGTAGTTCAATTGATTGGACATGAGGGAAATAGGGTGGAAAGGCACACACCTGTCTATATAAGGTTCCACAGTTGACAGTGCATGTCAGAGCAAAAACCAAGCCATGAGGTCGAAGGAACTGTCCGTAGAGCTCAGAGACAGGATTGTGTCGAGGCACAGAGCTGGGGAAAGGTACCAAAACATTTCTGCAGCATTGAAGGTCCCCAAGAACACAGTGGCCTCCATCATTCTTAAATGTTAGAAGTTTGGAACCACCAAGACTCTTCCTAGAGCTGGCCGCCCGGCCAAACTGAGCAATCGGGGAAGAAGGCCTTGGTCAGGGAGGTGACCAAGAACCCGATGGTCACTCTGACAGAGCTCCAGAGTTCCTCTGTGGAGATGGGAGAACCTTCCAGAAGGACAACCATCTCTGCAGCACTCCACCAATCAGGCCTTTATGGTAGAGTGGCCAGACGGAAACCACTCCTCAGTAAAAGGCACATGACAGCCCGCTTGGAGTTTGCCAAAGGGCACCTAAAGGACTCAGACCATGAGAAACAAGATTCTCTGGTCTGATGAAACCAAGATTGAACTCCTTGGCCTCAATGCCAAGTATCATGTCTGGAGGAAACCTGGCACAATGATGGCAGCATCATCATGCTGTGGGGGATGGTACTGGGAGACTAGTCAGGATCAAGTGAAAGATGAACAGATCAAAGTACAGAGAGAGATCCTTGTTGAAAAGCTGCTCCAGAGCACTTAGGACCTCAGACTGGGGTGAAGGTTCACCTTCCAACAGGACAACGACCCTAAGCACACAGCCAAGACAATGCAGGAGTGACTTCAGGACAAGTCTCTGAATGTACTTGAGTGGCCCAGCCTTGAACCCAATCAAACATCTCTGGAGAGACCTGAAAATAGCTGTGCAGCGACGCTCCCCATCCAACCTGACAGAGCTTGAGAGGATCTGCAGAGAAGAATGAGAGAAACTCCCCAAATACAGGTGTGCCAAGCTTGTAGCGTCATACCCAAGAAAACTCAAGGCTGTAATCACTGCCAAAGCTGCTTCAACAAAGTACTGAGTAAAAGGTCTGAATACTATTTCTAAAAACCTGTTTTTGCTTGGTCATTATGGAGCATTGTGATGTCATTATGGGGCATTGTGATGTCATTGTGGGGCATTGTGATGTCATTGTGGGGCATTGTGATGTCATTGTGGGGCATTGTGTGTAGAGATGAGAAACAAACAATTTAATCAATTTTAGAATAAGGCTGTAACGTAACAAAATGTGAAAAAAGTCAAGGGGTCTGAATACTTTCCAAATGCACTATACTTTCACATTCATGTGCTGCTGCTGCTAATATGTTCTTTATTTTACTCTTCTTATTATCTATCCAGATGTCTAGTCACTTTACCCTGCCTTCATGTACATATCTACCTCTAATACCTTATTATTATCTATCCTGATTCCTAGTCACTTTACCCTGCCCTTCATGTTACATATCTACCTTCATTATTATCTATCCGATGTCTAGTCTTTACCTGCCTTCATGTACATTATCTCGTTCATATAATTATCTATCTATTAGTCCCTTTACCTGCCTATGTACATATCTACCTCTAATACCTTATTATTATCTATCCTGATTCCTAGTACTTTACCCTGCCTTCACTGTACATATCTACCTCATTATTATCTATCCTGATGTCTAGTCCCTTTACCTGCCTTCATGTACATATCTACCTCATTATTATCTATCCTGATGTCTAGTCCTTTACCCTGCCTTCATTGTACATATCTACCTCAATACCTTTTATCTATCGATTCTAGTCACTTTACCTGCCTTCATGTACTATCTACCTCATTATTATCTATCCTGATGTCTAGTCTTTACCCTGCCTTCATGTACATATCTACCTCATTATTATCTATCCTGATGTCTAGTCCCTTTACCCTGCCTTCATGTACATATCTACCTCATTATTATCTATCCTGTGTCTAGTCCCTTTACCTGCCTTCATGTACATATCTACCTCATTATTATCTATCCTGATGTCTAGTCCCTTTACCCTGCCTTCTGACTATCTACCTCATTTCTATCCTGATGTCTATCTTCCTGCTTCATGTCCATATCTCCCTCCAATACGTCGTACTCCTTCACAGTGCGTCTTTAGAATTGTTTCAGAGGATGAACTCACCACCTGCAGGTCTGATGAGTCCGGTCTTCATGATGACGGATGATCTCTTTTTCTGTTCTTCCTCGTCCTTCTTCTTCTTCTCCTCTTTCTCCTTCTTCTTCGCCGTCTTCAGTTTCTTTTTTATTTCAAATCTGTAAGAGATGTTCGATTATGGGATATACAGAGCAATAAATCAAGATATACATATCAAGGGATAGTCATAATTATTTTTATTTTTTTTCCTGTTTTGTAAAATTTATATTTTTTATTTTATTTAACTTGGCAAGTCAGTTACACCGGCAAACCGACGACGCTGGGGCCAATTGTGTGCGCAGCCTATGGGACTCCCAATTACGGACAGTTGTGATACAGCCTAGATTCGAACCGAGTGTCTGTAGTGACGCCACTAGCACTGAGATGCAGTGCCTTAGACGAGCTGCGCATCGAGGACGAGACTAAAGGTGATGGCGGGTGAATGAATGACAACAATTGGCTCAGGATTTCATTAAGATATCTCTGTGCATTTAATTGCCTTGATAAATGCAATTATATGCATTCCAATTCAAACACAACATTGGCAGCGGCTTATGGTAAAAATGAACATTTAAATGTTGCTTTTATATTTTTGGTTGAGCCCAACACACCATCTACAGTCAAACCTCTCCACGCGTGGCCTCCACGGAGTCTCAGTCACCCTCTCCTGCCTACGGGACAGTCTCAGTCACACTCTCTCCGCCTACGGTCAGTTCTCAGTCACACTCTCCTGGCCCTACGGCAGTCTCAGTCACGCTCTCCGGCCCTACGGCAGTCTCAGTCACACTCTCCGGCCCTACGGCAGTCTCAGTCACACCTCTCCGGCCCTACGGCAGTCTCAGTCACAGCTCTCTCGGCCCCTACGGCAGTCTCAGTCACAGCTCTCCGGCCCTACGGCAGTCTCAGTCACAGCTCTCCGGCCCTACGGCAGTCTCAGTCACAGCTCTCCGGCCCTACGGCAGTCTCAGTCACAGCTCTCCGGCCTACGGCAGTCTCAGTCACAACTCTCCCGCCTACGGCAGTCTCAGTCACACCTCTCCGGCCTACGGCAGTCTGTCACACCTCTCCGGCCCTACGCGGAGTCTCATGTACAACAGCATGTCGGCCCTGAGGGCGGCCTGCCAGTTCTCAGTAGTCAACAGCTCTCCGGCCCTACGGCAGTCTCAGTCACAGCTCTCCGGCCCTACGGCAGTCTCAGTCACAACTCTCCCGCCCTACGGCAGTCTCAGTCACAACTCTCCCGCCCTACGACAGTCTGTCACACCTCTCCGGCCCTACGACAGTCTGTCACAACTCTCCTGCCCTACGACAGTCTGTCACAACTCTCCTGCCCTACGACAGTCTCAGTCACACCTCTCCTGCCCTACGACAGTCTCAGTCACAACTCTCCTGCTCCTCCTAGTCTCACCTTATATTCTTCATATGAACTACTAACAATACAATAACAGTTCACAAGCAGACCCGGATCTGTACTCAACGATCACTTTTGCTTCTTAGTCCAGGACTAGGCTAAATTTGCATCCAGGAAACTGTCCCTTATAGTTCCAACTTCCTGCAGTAGTCTTACCTCCTCTTGAGCACCTCCCTCTTCTCTATCCTGTTGAAGAGCTCCTGCTCCCTCTCCTTCTCAGTCATCTGCTCCAGCCGAGCCCTGTCCTCCTCGTCTCCCATCAGGTCCTCTCCGTAGCCGTCCCTGAACACATCGTCCTCCGACGAGGAGTCTGAGCTGGAGGCAGAGGTGTTGCTCTCGGAGTCAGACACCTCACCTGGAGGAAGAGACCATTACATAATAAGATAAACATCTCTCTCAATGTGTCTTTCTGTGATTCCACGTCTCCTATCGCCTGGAGGAGGAGACCATTACATGGAGTTAGTTAGCATTATTAGTTGGTAGATACGCAAGAGTCAAATCAACTGGTCAAATTAACCACTGGCAGCAATCAACAACTCACTTGGGGGTCTATCTCAATTAGTCTTTCAAAGATTACTTGCATCTCATCTCCTTTTCAAGTGTATATAGAATGAGAAGATCCGTGGTCTCTCCCCTCGGATCATCCTCTCCAATGTGTTTTGAGAAGGAGGCAAGGAGAGAGGATGAGAAGTATAGAGGAAAGATGAATGGAGAATGAGCCTGGGGTCTCAGGACAACGTACCCTCCTCGGGGGCAGAACTGTCAGCTGAACTGTCTCCACCAGAACTACCGGACGCTGCAGCTTTATGAACTCTCTTCTTCTTCGCCGCCTCTTTCTTCTTCTCTGTTGTTGTCGGTTTCCCTGGCTTAACTTTCTTCTTGACTTTAGGACCCCCGGCGGTCCACTATGTGAAAACAACATACACATAGAATCAGCAAACACAATGTTGTCAAGTGGAGCATCAAGGACTGTATAAAAAGATATGGTGATATTAACATGACTCTTTCATGCCACTAGTATAAGGGCTGGTTTCCTGGACCCAGGTCAAACCTAGTTAGGGACTAAAACATTTTATTAAAAAAAGGAGATCCTCAGTTGAGCATGCTTCTTAGTCCAGGAAACCAGCCCTATGGAGATCAAAATAGATACAGAGAGGAGATTCATACCTCATCATCACTGTCTGATGTCTCCGAGTCTGATGAGGCTGCAGGCTTGCTGACTGGCTGGTCATCCTGCTGGTTATCCTGCTGGTCATCCGAGTCCACCCTCTTCCTCTTGGTGGCCAGAGACAGAAGCTCCTGGGTGCCACAGGGTGAGAGACAGAGGTGAGTGCCTGAACTCCTGATACAGTATATCAAACAGACACAAGGTGGAGAAGCCGACATCCTATTATAAAAATAGGTGTTGTTAACAGTTAATATGGATTGAGACAGAAGCGCCTGGGTGTCACACGGTGGGATACACAAGACAGAGGGGTAAGTTTAAAGCCTGGGCGATTGTGTCTGAAAAGGCCTATAGAGTGATAGACAATGGGCAGGTAGAATAGTGGAGGAGCTTACATCYTTTATAACATAAGATATGTTCAATAGTTAGTATGGATTGATTTATACAGGATGAATTCTGTATGGCCTGCTCAGAGGACAGCAGAACATGTAAATGTTACATTTTTGTTGACTACAACTTTACAGTATATTTAGAGGCTTGTTGCATGTGTGGAAGCATTGTAGTACTATAGTTTATCAGTCACTCGTCTTTATTATGTGTTCGTATTTTACAGTGAGAAACTTAACTTATTCTATGAGCCCTGTTGAAGCTTGTGTCAATGTTTAATTGTATGTTTACCAAAGCAAAAATGTAATCAACAGGCCGAATTGTTGCTAGCTACCTAACTAATTTACTATCAGGATGTTTAATACCAAAGCCAGCAAATGATCATCTTCACTGCTGCATGTAAGGCTATGCTAAATCTACGATTGACATGTCTTTATAGCAACACCATTGGCTGTACAGAGACGGGACAGTCTATCGTACAACACATTGTTCCGACGCTAACTTTAGCTGGCTAGCTAACGTTAGCTAGCTGTCTTGTCAACATCAAAATAGAACTTCAGCTGCGCCCTTCGGGTCATGCAGAAGATACCGTTATAAATCCGTAGGTCACTGTATTCTTTGATTAGCAAATTATCACAACACTTATTGTTGCTACATGATACTATAAACTGGAACTGAATAAAGCCAATGAAACGTCAGGCCTATGGCGCGGTGTTTTCCTCCAAACTCTAGGCACAGCTAACATTACCTAGTTAGCTGAAAAACCCAGACTGTTCTTATACCAGTTGTCAACACCGAGAGCGGAAAACGCATAGAAACCAGACAAGTTGCATCCTTACCTGATCTAAATTATCATCACTAGCACTGTCTTCAGAGTCAGAGTCGATAACGACTCGACCTTTCCGCTTCTTTACATTCACCATGATTAAGCTATATGGTCGTCGGTGGTGCTGTTGAACATGAGCTAGCTAAACTCCGCAGTCCTCCWTAACGGGCGATATACAACTGAACATGCGCAACGGGGAGAGACAGTAGAGAACAAGTGGAACCGAAAATCACTAGCAGTGATTTCAGGGAGGGCTTTTATCTGGACGGACCACAACCTTGCATTTGCACGCTTCCGTATTCTTTAATCATGATTACACATTTATAAAGTCGGTTAGAGATTATATTGATTTTATCGTATGTAATTCTACGCTACAAAGTGAAGAACACAATRCTATTTACTTAAGGCCAGTTATAAATAAATTCGTGAGACCGATCCAACCGGCATCAAGTTCAGCTGTCATTCGCCGTGTAGCCAACGGGTAAGTAACGTTAACGACAAAACATTACATTTCCTGCTATCAAAATGAGTTGATTGATATTGTACATTCTGTTATTCACTTAGCTTGTCTTCATGACTATTAACCAGAACCTGGATGTCCTGTTACAGAATGTTGCTGTGGTCACCTAGCTAATGGCTTAGCCCAATATTGCACTAAAGGAGCCTAACGTTACTCCTTATCCAATGTTACATGYTCTGTTTAAAGGGCGAATTGGCTCTGGAAGCCAAAACAGCCAAGTACTCATCTATACGTGTTGATTTTAATCGATTCTCAATCTCGTTACTGTTCTAGAAACAAATCCCTATACTTTCATATCACATCAAAATAATTTCTCWAATGCAAAATACACACTATTAAAGTAAACAGTTWTAACCGGTTAACACAGTTGCAGCAGACAGTACCTTTTTAAGTAAAACACGTTTGTGGCGTACTTAGCACAGGTTGTCCACTCTGTCTTCCGTCTGTTTTCCGTAAACAAGCGCTGTAACATGGAAATATGGTCGTGTGGGAATCCTAACCCAATAAACGGTGTATCAATTTAATTTATTTATTGCTGATATGAAATATAAGGTTCTTATGCTTCCAAAACAGTATCGCAAGAAATGCGTGTTTAATGTTCAGACCGAGTGTCGCGGCACAACAAAACATCCCCTTTACAGAAGATGCTTTCGTCATCGTCAATGATTTATGTGTAACGGAACTGAGTGAGATGATCAAGGGATACCTATGGCAATGAACATGACAATGCCCTGACTGTGACATAGTACTTGGTCCTCTTGACAGTCAATACTTAACGACCACTTTTGTCTCCCCCCCCCCCCCAACATTAAGGCAAGAAACCAGGATTACTTTTTATGGCAGTGTCAAGAGCTACACATTTCACCCCAGCAGTGAGATTTCTTGGATCCTGCTACAAACAGAGACTCTTGGCCCCACACCTGTCTGTGGGATGGAGGGCTATCTCTGGAGGAGAGTACAGACGGCCAGGCCAGACACAGGACAACACCCCCATATGGAAGAAGTTTGACTTCAATAAAGGTGTGGAGGGGATACGAAAGCATTTGACACTGCTGAAGAATGAGTTTCTGGGCCGCTGGGCAGGGCCAGAGGGAAAGCCACTGATTGAACATATCCTGGAACAGACCAGGGTGATCTGGGAGTTCAGAGGGCCAGAGAGCCTGGAGCAGTGGACAGTATCTTCAGACCAAGAGATCGGCGGGAGGAGTGAGGCCTATCTGAAGCTAGGCAGGAACAACGCTACATGTCTGATGTATGGGACCCTCTGTTCTGCTCCCCCCAGGGACGGAGAGACACGATATAGTGGATACTGCACGCTGCGTTCCAAACCGCCCATGGTTAGTACTGATGCTGTCTTAACTTAGCCCGGGTGCCAGTCTGTTTCTGCCCTCTTGCCAACTCAAGTTGGCATGATTATACAAACACCGGTACTCAGGCTAGTCTTTCCTCCCCAGTAAGATTAAACATCTGCCAAACATTGAGCACGTCCTTCCATCAGTTCCATGACTCAACCATGGCCATGCGAGATGTTAACCCCAAAAACATTTTTTCTCTAGGGTTCGTTTGACAGTAAGAAGCATCACGATTGGTCCAGCTTTAACACCCTGCACCTGCGTATCCGTGGTGACGGGCGACCATGGATGATTAACGTCGGGGCGGAGACCTACTTCTCACACCAGAAGAACGACATGTACAGTTACTTCCTGTACACACGGGGAGGACCTTACTGGCAAGATGTCAAGGTACAGCCTAGCCAGGGACTTTTTTGACGCTGCTGCTGTAACCGATGTGAAATGGCTAGCTAGTTAGCGGTGGTGCGCGCTAATAGCGTTTCAATCGGTTACATCACTCGCTTTGAGACCTTGAAGTAGTGGTTCTCCTTGCTCTGCAAGGGCCGCGGCTTTTGTGGAACGATGGGTAACGATGCTTCGTGGGTGACTGTTGTTGTGTGCAGAGGGTCCCTGGTTCGCGGCGAGGGGACGGACTAAAGTTATACTGTTACTCTGTTTATCTTATATGCATAGTCAATTTAACTATACATTCATGTACATACTACCTCAATTGGGCCAACCAACCAGTGCTCCCGCACATTGGCTAACCGGGCTATCTGCATTGTGTCCCGCCACCCACCAACCCCTTTTACGCTACTGCTACTCTGTTCATCTCTGCAGTCACTTTAACTATATCTACATGTACATACTACCTCAATCAGCCTGACTAACCAGTGTCTGTATGTTGCCTCGCTGCTTTATTTCTTYACTTACCTATTGTTCACCTAACACCTTTTTTGCACTATTGGTTAGAGCCTGTAAGTAAGCATTTCACTGTGAGGTCTACACCTGTTGTATTCGGCACACGTGACAAATAAACTTTGATTTCAGTTGCAGATAGAAATGCCATGAATAGAGATATGATTCCAGTGTCTACAGAGGCATATTTTTGTTTTACACAGCCCATTTCTTACTGAACGTGCTCCAAGTCTCCCTTGCTTGGTTTTGGCTTTTCATTTCAGGAAACTGTCTTCAAATTGTTTGCGTCTCACACAGTACATAGGACCTTAGTTGTGACTACTATCTTAGGTCGCTGACTACTATGGACATGAGCGAGCTATCGCCGTTGTGATCTTAGTTGGACTATATAGAATAGCCTATCCGTGTGATCTTATTGTGACTACTATGGACATGAGCAGGCTATCGCCGTGTGATCTTAGTTGTGACTACTATGGGACATGAGCGAGGCTATCGCCGTGTATCTTATTGGACTATAATGAAAGCGATGCTATCGCTCGTTATCTACTCCTTATAGCGACATCTGGAATGTTTATCTCTCTTCTTCGTGGATCCATGAGCGAGGCTATCGCCGTGTGATCTTAGTTGTGACTACTATAGGACATGAGCGAGGCTATCGCCGTGTGATCTTAGTTGTGACTACTAATGGTCCAGAAGTATTTAGATGCTAACATTTAATTGCACCGTTACAGATTCCATTCTCTAAATTCTTCCTCTCTAGTCGTGGGAGGATACAAGATGATCAGCATCCTCTCTGGTTGGACAAGGTAAGTGTACTACATAGTACTCAGACAAGGGTAAAACTATGATTCACTTGCTACGTTTTTTTTGCCACTCTAATGTCCGTTTTGTGCTCCTAGGTTAACACCATTGGAATAACGTTGGGTGATAAGGCAGATGGTCCATTTCAGCTGGAGATTGATTTTGTTGCTGTGTGTAACGACCGTGCGCACACAGAGGCGTTTGCATATGAGGTATACAAGAGGAACCCTGAAGTCTGAGGACAAGCATCACCTACCAAGTCCTAAAAAAAAAAAGATGCTACTTCGGGAAATGTCAAATTTACTACATGTATTTACAATTCTGAAAAAGTACAAAAACTTGTTACGCACTGTAAAACATGTGAATTACAGATGACCAACATGTTAATGTGAACAATAAAGTTCATAACATTGTAATAGTGAAGTGTTTGAGGAACTACAGACGAAAATTGAACAATCATAACAGGTTGGAACAGTATAGAGGACGGATGCAGTAAGAACACGACAGATGTAAAAACAGTGTCTAAACTTTACAGAAGTGGGGGGAAAATTACAGAATAATTAGGTCATGACGAGGCCTCGTCTGGCTCCAAGCATATTCACTTTCTTCTGCTTCCTGTCTTCAGTCTGTTTTGTCCTCCTTTCCTCCCTTGAATCAAATAAATATGGAAATCAATACAGCAGGCAATTCAGACAGTGAACAAGTTTCAGGACAGAGACTCAATTAGTTCCCTTGGATGTTTTTCTCCGATGTTTTGAGTAAACAACGAACGATTTAATTCCCAGCTTTTGTCAATTACTCAAATTCCCCCATCCACTTTTAACTTTTTGGTTCTCGATACTCACCTTGTCTGAACCGGGTGCTGTTTGTAGTTCTTCTGGTGTGAAGGAACAATCTGAGACTGGTCAGCTGTGTTCTCCTTGGTCTCTCCATAAGGCTTCAGCTTCCCTACAGACGCGATAAACCAGGGCGTTATCGACCAGATGCGATAAACCAGGGCGTTATAAACCAGGGCGTTATAAACCAGGGCGTTATCGACCAGACGCGATAAACCAGGGCGTTATCGACAAGACGCGATAAACCAGGCGTTATCGACCAGACGCGATAAACCAGGGCGTTACGACCAGACGCGATAAACCAGGGCTTATCGACCAATAGACGCGATTAACCAGGGCGTTATCGACCAGACGCGATAAACCAGGCGTTATCGACCAGACGCGATAAACCAGGGCGTTATCCACCAGACCGCATAAACCAGGGCGTTATCGACCAGACGCGATAAACCAGGGCGTTATCGACCAGACGCGATAAACCAGGGCGTTATCGACCAGACGCGATAAACCAGGGCGTTATTGACTAGACCCTGGTTTATCGTGTCTAGTCAATAACGCCCTGGTTTATCGTGTCTATTGACTTACCCCTGTGAGGCTTGTAGGTGAGAGGCTTAGAGAGACTGGCCTTCAGATCAAAGTTGGCCTTATTCGTTCCAGGAGTGTTAGAAAGAACACTGGTGTTTGCATTAAACACAAATGCTGTTCCTTATAAAAATAAAAAGAGGAAAAATACAATAGAAAACAGAAAGGAATCCATTCAGTTGTAATGCATAGAAAATGCAAAGTAAAGACTACATAGAAATTAGATTTAACGTGATCTAGATTTAGAAAGGACGTTACCTGGTGTCTTGGTGCTAGAGAGAACAGAGGGCTTATTGACTTCACGTTTCCCGCCAACAACTTTAGTCTCTTTCCCAGGAGTGACGAGTTCCACACGGGTTGACGCGCGTGCTGGTGTCTTGACCATGGACCTCTTGTGCTCATTATCCCGAGTAGCCTGAGAGAACCTTTACAAAAAAAAACAACAGTTGGACTTATTCTATAACATGTCATTCTAGAAAACAGTCACCTGAACAAAAGTTAGTTAACTTCTATTTTGCAGAAACTCATCACACCGGGCATGGTGTGACGTTCACCAGAAGAGGTTTACCTAGAAGTTTCAGTAGCACTGTAAAGTACTTGGTACGAACTAAATCAGACCAATGTTTAAAAAAAAGACTCACCGAACATTGATCTTGCAAGTGGACAGGACTGTGGGTCTGAATGGAACAACAGTGTCCTTGTGAGGGACGCTGGTGGCAGAGACCCGGGTCTGTCTGCGTTTGTCTGTAGCTGGCTTACTGGCCGAGAGTCTACTTTTATCCGTGGCAGATTTGATGGCTGAGAACCGAGTCTGTCTGCATCTGTCTGTGGCAGGTCTCTGGGATGCTGGGCTGAACAGGGAGGCACAGCTCGAGGTTGTGATCTGGAAAACACATCAATGATTGATCACACCAAGCAACAATTGACTTGGAACCAATTAAGAACTTAAAAAGATTCAACATGTACTACTTACTGCTGGAGGTTTTCCTTCAGTTGGTTTAGGAAGAGTCTTATCGGAGAGAACCTGAAGAATACCAAGACAATATCTGATTAACCATTTGATACATTTATGAATCAGCTATACAATTTTGTAATAAATAATTCCATGGGCTTATTTGAGATTGAACATCAAACCCCACCTCTATTATATAGTTCAGGGGAATTCAACTCTGACCCTGCGAGGTCCGGAGCCTGTTGGTTTTCTGTTCTACCTGATAATTGATTTCACCCACCTGGTGTCCCAAGTCTAAATTAGTCCCCGATTAAAAAAACGCAGTGGAACTGGCTTTGAGGTCCAGAGTTGAGTTTTGATGGATATAGTTCATTACCTTCAGTTCCTTCACTGAACTTCTGAACAAATCAACTTGCTTGGTCTTCCTTTCCACGTACGAATCAATTGACTCCATCCTCTTGAAATGTGCCTCGTGGAGCTTTCTGAAGTCTACGATAGAAAGTGTGTAAATAGTTTATTTTTTTCAGGTCAGAATTTTCACTACTTATCTTGAAGCTTAATGCATTCCGGACAGACATCGTTTCAAGCAAAGACCTAAAAAATGTTTCATCTTGAATGTTTTAAATCCTGTAGATACAGAACATATGATTCAGATGACTAACTTGGTGTAGTAGGCTTCAGCATTGACTTAGTCCTCTTCAGGAGCCCCTCATGGCGAGGGATCCTTCCTACTGGCTTCACCACCTTCTGTCCCTCTCCTGTACAAAGCAATATGAGAATGTGATCAATATATATATATATATATATATATATATTTTTTTTTACATTTTAGTCATTTAGCAGATGTTCTTATCCAGAGCAACTTACAGGAGCAATTAGGGTTATGTGATTTGCTCAAGGCCAGACAAATCTTTTTTTTTTTTACCTAGTCGACTCGGATTCAAACCACCGACCTTTCGGTTACTGGCCCAAGACTTAACCGCTAGGCTACCTGCCACCCTAATGAGGTGACTAAAACCAGAGTTGATGCGCTACATAATAATCTACAATTGAACCTTGTCCACCAGACTAACCTTCCTCAAACGTCACTGCCGGGACTGCATCTTTGTGGCCAGGTTCAGGCTGTGTCTGAACATTGGTTTTCTGGGACTCCTCCACTGGTGCTGCCACCCCAGAATCCTTAGCGGCAGACGTTTTCCTTCTCTTAACACTCCCTTGGTC
This sequence comes from Salvelinus sp. IW2-2015, assembly GCF_002910315.2. Taxonomy (NCBI): domain Eukaryota; kingdom Metazoa; phylum Chordata; class Actinopteri; order Salmoniformes; family Salmonidae; genus Salvelinus; species Salvelinus sp. IW2-2015. The sequence goes on from NW_019943343.1 coordinate 97,610, forward strand.
GATTCTGGGTTCAACCAGCGTCTCAAACATCTAGATGATCAAAAAACACCATAGTTCAGTTTCTCAAACACATATCCTTAACATAAGACACATGGAGACCACTGCTGGGGCACACACACCTGTTCCTCATCTTCAGGCTCCTTCCTCTTCTTCGGTCGCCCTCTACCGCGACGTTTGGTAACAAACTCCTGAGCTGGTTGTTTTAGTGAAGGCTCATCATCATCATCATGTGATGAATTGTTGATTTCCTGGGTTGAGTTGATGTCATCCTGTGCAGCAACGCCAGTCTCATCTCCCTGCTAAATACACAACCAGAGGTTTTCTACTGGCTGTGAAATTACAACGCAAACATAGCTAGTTATAAACACACAGAAAGAAAGTTAAGGAGAAATCAGTGTACCTTGCAGATCATGTAGAAGTGTGATAAGTTGCGTTTTTAAAATGTCAAGTGCACAAATACAGTGAAATGACTTTCTTGCAAGTTCTTATCCCAACAATGCAGTAATCAATTTACACCTGTATTTAACCACGCAAGTCAGTTAAGAACAAAKTATTATTGACAATGACAGCCTACCCCGGCCAAACCCAGAAGACGCTGGGCCAATTGTGYTCTGCCCTATGGTACTCCCAATCACGGCCGGATGTGATACAGCCTGGATTCGAACCAGGGACTGTAGTACCTTAGACCGCTGCGCCACTCTGGAGCCCAATGCAGTAATCAATATCAATGTAGTAGTATACAGTATGCATAGTCACTTTACCTCTACCTACATGTAAATATTACCTCGACTAATCTGTGCCCCCACACATTGTACCGGTACCCCTTCTATATTGCCTTGTTACTGTTATTTTACATTGTTCTATTTTCTTGCTTACTTCAATTTATTTAGTAAATAGCTTTACACATCTGCATTGTTGGTTAAAAGGCTTGTAAGTAAGTCTTGTATTCGGCGCATGRGACAAATAAAAATTGATTTTAAGTAAAGTAGAACAAAATCAAGGGGGGGAAAAAATCATAATTTGAACAGAAGTTGGAGGGAGCCTCAAGACAGAACTTAACGTACGTCCACTGCAACATCTTCCTGCGGTTGTTGTTGCTGCTGGAAGTGCTCCTTGAGCGCCTTCAGAAGCTTATCAGCCTTTAAACACATAAAACAAAGTTAGCTAGGTTGTACACTGCAAAACAACGTGRTGGATAATATAGTAAGTTAACTAGCTATTAGTTGGGTAACGTTAGCTAGCTAACGCGTTAGCTAACCCRCAAACAACCCAATGCCGTAACGTTACTGTTTACGATTTATTGTACCTTTAGTTTTGAGGTTTTGAGCCCAACCTCCTTCGCAAGACTGCGCAATTCGGCATACTTCATGGAATCCAATTCCATTTTTCTTGTTTTACCTAAAACAAATGAGTTTGTCACTGCAACACGTTTTAACTAATCCGCTCCCGCTTCGAGTTACAGACAATTTATCTGACGCGCCTGACGGTTAAAATGCTCAGGTTCAAAAAACTGGAGTATAAGCCATTTGATTGGCTGGCGGATGTACACGGAAGTACATCGCAACCAATCAAAACTAATTTCTATCAGCACCTAGGTTCTCCGCTAGATGGCAGTAAAAACACGGAATAAAACAACCGAAAAAGACACTTAAAATATATGTTTTGGGTCAGAAGTTGAATAACGTGACATTTGAAATAAAATAATAGAAAAATGTATGATTTCGAGTCATTTCAATACTGCGATCCTGATGACCAAAGCCTGGAGAATGAGGCAGTGAACGAAGCCAAATGTCGGGAATCCAGCAACTTTCCATTGTGGACGATGGAACAGTGTGGGCTGATTCCCGAGCGATCTGTGAAGAGGCAACATGTCAACTCACTCAATGTGTCTTAGTAAGTTGCTTCATTACAACTAGCTAATTAGGTGAATATTAATAGTGTGTTTCCGTTGTCAGGTTTATAACGAGGGGGAACACGGTCTGAGAGGTGTTTGAACCAGCAACGCTGCCCCTATGAGTAACTCGTACTAACGTAGCGCCGAGACCCCTAGAGCAGGGTTGGCAAACTGGCTTCTTCTTCGGTGGGGTTTATCGGTTGGCATTGGTTATTGGTTGGCATCCAACGTTATGGTGCATTACCGCCACCTAATGTACTGGATTGTGGGATAGAGACAGGGAGACACTAAATCCTACCAGCCAGACCCATTGCTCTTAAAAAAAATAACTAAATATTTGAGAGTATATCTAATATGACGTTTTACTCAATATACTCTTTAAACTAATTTCTTGTATCCCCTTCTCCCTTCTCCCTCATACTAGATATCAGCCTCTCTCTTTCCCTCTGATACTGCCCACACTGTAGCAATACATGCCCCACTGTCTCTGTTTCCTGGCAATAATCACACTTTCCTGTTGGAAGCATTCCTATCACATTTAAGGTCTTATTTAACAGACTGTGTCACACCCTTAATCTTGTAAAAATCTGTCCCTCCCTTACCGTCCTCCCCGACTTTCCTCTGTACTTGAAATAAATGCCTGCCCTTAGTATCTCTAGTCAACTGCTCCTGTCATCTCTGCACCATCRCTGTCCATATCAGGCTTTTTGCTTCTGCTTTGCTCATTGAAACTATAACCTCAACATCCCCACTACTTAGTGCTTGTTTAGTCAGTACATCAACTGCCTCGTTCCCCTCCACCCCCACATGGGCTGGGACYCAAGTCAATGTTATCTGTATACCCATCTGTCTAATCCTGCCATGGGGTTGTAGCACCTCATAAAGCAGGTCTCATCTGCTACGTGACCTAAAGGACTGGAGACTCATTAACACTGCACATGAATCAGAGCAAATAACTACTCTGTCTGGCTTAACTTCCTCCACCCACTACAAGGCCAACAGTATGGCCATCAGCGCCGCCGTATATACAGCCAGATGATCTGTAATACATTTCCTGACTTCCACCCCACATTCCTGCTCTACAAATGCTGACCCAGTACGTCCTGTCCTTGGATCTTTTGAACCATCTGTGTAAATAGCCACAAAATCCTGATACACAATATCCAGACTTCTCTTAAACAAATCAGATGGATCATCATCCTCCCTATCTTTCTGTAGTCTCTCCAATCAGATGGATCATCACCCTCCCTGTCTTTCTGTAGTCTCTCCAATCAGATGGATCATCACCCTCCCTGTCTTTCTGTAGTCTGTCCAGATGGATCAACACCCTCCCTATCTTTCTGTAGTCTCTCCAATCAGTTGGATCATCACCCTCCCTGTCTTTCTGTAGTCTCTCCAAATCTTCTAGATCAACTACTGGAAGCGGGAGTCCATGGTGGATTTACAGGAATAACTACCGTTGGGCTAAACTCCCTTCCATACAGTCCCATCTCCTTCGCCTGGGTATTATCTAGAGGTCGACCGATTAATCGGAATGGCCGATAAATTAGGGCCGATTTAAGTTTTCATAACAATCGGTAATCGGCACGATTATGGCCGATTACATTGCACTCCCTGAGGAGACTGCGTGGCAGGCTGACTACCTGTTACGCGAGTGCAGCAAGGAGCCAAGGTAAGTTGCTAGCTAGCATTAAACTTATCTTATAAAAAACAATCAATCTTAACATAATCACTAGTTAACTACACATGGTTGATGATAATACTAGTTTATCTAGCTTGTCCTGTGGTGCATATAATTGATGCGATGCCTGTTAATTTATCATTGAATCACAGCCTACTTCGCCAAACGGGTGATTTAACAAGCGCATTCGCGGAAAAAGCACTGTCGTTGCACCAATGTACCTAACCAGAAACATCCATGCCTTCCTTAAAACCAATACACAAGTATATATTTTTAAACCTGCATATTTAGTTATTATTGCCTGCTAACATGAATTTCTTTTAACTAGGGAAATTGTGTCACTTCTCTTGCGTTCTGTGCAAGCAGAGTCAGGGTATATGCAGCAGTTTGGGCCGCCCGGCTCGTTGCAAACTGTGTGAAGACCATTTCTTCCTAACAAAGACCGTAATTAATTTGCCAGAATTGTACATAATTATGACATAACATTGAAGGTAGGTATGTGCAATGTAACCAGCTAGATAATACTAATTGGTTCCGATATTTCACTGAAAGAATAAACATTTCTTCGAAATGATAGTATTCCGGATTTTGACCAATATTAATGACCTAAGGCTTCGTATTTCTGTGGTGTTATTATATTATATATAAGTCTATAATTTGATAGAGCAGTCTGACTGAGACGGTGGTAGGCAGCAGCAGGCTCGTAAGCATTCATTCAAAACAGCACTTTCCTGCATTTGCCAGCAGCTCTTCGCTGTGGCTTCAAGCATTGCGCAGTTTAATGACTTCAAGCCTATCAACTCCTGAGATTAGGCTGGCAATACTAAAGTACCTATTAGAAACATCCAATAGTCAAAGGTATATGAAATACAAATTGTATAGCGAGAAAATCCACCTCCCCGCAGCCCCCCACTTTTTTTTAATTAGATCCCTCTATTGCACTCCACACTGCCTTTCACAACCTGGACAAGTAAACACCTATGTTGAGAAATGCTGTTCATAATGACTACAGCTTAGTTTGTTCTATTATCTCTCACCACAGTGCTCCCCACAGAAGCTCATTCATAAGCTAAGACCCTGGGACTTAAAACACCTCCCTCTTGCAACTGATCCTGGACATGCCTGACGGGTTGCCGCCGCGCCGATGTGGTAAGGGTTAGGTCATCAACAGATCTGCCACGCTTTGATCCTCAATGCTGGCCCTCAGGGGTGTGTACTTTTCCCCCTCCTGTAAACTCCCTGGTTACCCACGACTGCGGGCAAGCTATTGACTTCCAACACCATCATTAAGTTGGCTGACGACACAACAGTGTCCCCTGATCAACCGGAGGCTTTATGTAACCAGGTAGGCTTGTTAGAACAAGTTCTCCCTCATTTTAACTACTGTCAACCTTTGGCCTTTAATGATATATTAGCAAAATGCATGTGCGTACACAAACAACTATACACTAGTAGTTACCTTACTTTTCGGAAATAAAATCAACATGCAGTCAATAATACAATAGAAAGTCTATAGTACAGTGGTTATGCAAATGAGGTAGGATAAAGGAGGTAAGCAGATAAAATAGGCCATTAAGTGGCGAAATAAATGACAATATAGCAATTAAACACTGGAGTGATAGATGTGCAGAAGATGAGCGCTGCACAGTAGACGCCATGCCTCGGGCGCTCGCAAAGCGCAGCGCACAAACCTCTAAATAACAGTCATGGGGACTCGACGGCAGTTGCGATGGCCGCTATCTTATCAATATAGGATCTAATGTATACTCAACACCGGTGTACAAAACGTTCTGAACCTGTGCGGTACGCCGCGCTCTTCTTGGAACCTACTCACCGAGCTTTTCATGTCTCTATTTGCTGTTTGGTCAGGGTGGTGGAGGTTATGAGTTATTATTTTTTTTTGGCCTTTTTTTTAAAAGAAACTGGTTCTTAGTTCCCGAGCTTCCATAAGGAGAAGTCTTCACTGACTCATCTCCCATGCTCTCTTACGAATAGATTTAATTCGAGCTTATCTCTCCAAGTTCACTACCGTGTCATCCGGCAGACAGGAGAAGCTAGGAGAGGAAACAGGCTGGCCAATATGAATGGAAGAGATCATTGGAGTGAGAACACCAAGCAGAGGAGATAGGAACTAATCCCAGGCTCTCGCCTTGGGTATGGTGTACGTTGTCCAGGCGGCAGCGTTAGCTCTTATGGCATCGGGTAATGTGGAGATGCTGCTGGATGGTGACCAAGTGAGCTGAGATAAGGCGGGGCTTCACCTAGCAAAAAACTATATGATGACCTGGAGTGGTTGAGCGTGGTGAGAGAGGGCCAGCCCCAACGAAGCGGCACAGAGGTCGCAGTGGTGCGTAGTATATGGGGCCTTTGTTTGAACAAACGGGATGATAGACTGCCATCCATTTGCTGAGTCAGGTGTTTGGAGGCTTATTTTGTAAATGACATGCGAGCTCTGGTCGGTGGTCGCCGTTCAGAGGGTTGTTTGGGGATGTGAAGGATGCTTTGTTACGAGAAATAGGAAGCCGATTCTAGATTTTTTTTGGATTGGAGATGCTTAATGTGAGTCTGGAAAGGAGAAGTTTAACAGTCTAGCAGTGGTATTGCTAGTTGCCCCACATATTCTAAGTCAGAACCGTCCAGAGTGAGTGATGCTGGACGGTGCGGGCATGAGTGTGGGGCAGCGATCTATTGAAGAGGCATGCACATTTAGATTTTAACTTGCATTTTACTTGCAAATTAACTTGCATACTGGCATTGAAAAGCTCGTCTGGAGGTTAGATTATTAACACAGTGATACCAAAGAAGGGCGCAGAAGTTATACAAAATGGTGTTCGTCTGTGTGGGTGGATCAGAAGAATCACCAGCAGCAAAGAGCGACCATCATTGTGTGGAGAAAAGAGCGCGTTGACCTTTGGCACCCCCTATAGAGACTGCAGGGTCGGACATACAGGCCTTCTGATTTGAACCAACACTGAACTGATATCGGGTGTTGAGTGAGGTGCAGTCTTGGCAGGCATGTGGTGGTTTATGACCGATAAGAATGTGGTGATTGACAGAGTCGAAGAGCCATTGGGTGAGATAGGTTTGTTTATCGATGGTGGTTTATGATATCGTTAGTGTATGATATCGTTTACGGACCATATAGGATATGAGGAGTGCACCCATGACCAGTCTCAGAAACCAGAATTGGCGTGCGGGTTAGGGTGGGATTACGAAATGGTCTGTGTGATCTGTTTTGTTAACTTGGCTTTTGTGATACAACGCCCGCTATCCATCCAGTAAGGCCGAAGGTTGCAGTACAGGTTGCATCAAAGCTTGGGACCGAAAAGACTTAAAAATAGCTCTATCCAAGGCCATGAGCCTGTTAAACATCCATCCATAACACACGAAAGGCTGCTGCACAATCACAGACTTGAAATTCATGGCCACCCTCACAAATGGATCACTAGTCACTATATGCCACTTAATATAATGATGTTTACACATCTTGCACTTTCATCCCAGATGTATACTCACTGTATTTAATACAGTCTATTGCACTCTCGTCTAATGCCGGTCCGGTCGATGGCCCATCCATTATTTATATGGTACACTATTCCTTATTCCATCCCCTTTACTTAGATTTTGTTGTATTAGGTAGTTGTTGGAGGAATTGTTAGATTTACTTTGTTATATTAACACTGCTCATAAAAATAAAGGGAACAACTTAAACAACACAATGTACTCCAAGTCAAAATCACACTATCGTGTGAAATCAACTGTCCACCTTTGGGAAGCAACACTGAATTTGGACCAATAACTTTAATTTCACATGCTAGTTGAGGTGCAAATGGAATACGACAAAAGTGGAAATTCTATAGGCAATTGGCAAGAACCAACCCCAATAAGGAGTTGGTTCTGCTGGTGGTGACCAACAGACCACTTTCTCAGTTCCTCATGCTTCCTGGCTGATGTTTTTTGGTCACTTTTTGAATGCTCGGCGGTGCTCTCACTCTAGTGGTAGCATGAGAGGAAGTCTAATCACCACCACACAAAGTGGCTCCAGATAGTGCAGCCTCATTCCACTTGACACCCCTAAGGTAATCCCCACAGTCATATCTATAACGCCTTCCTTCCCCATCACCCGGATCAATAACAAAAGAACCAGTCACACCGAGACAGGCCTCCACATTACGGTCCTCAAGCGCTGGAGAGCCACTGCTCCTAGCTACCACGATCGCCATCCTATCCACCCAATCAGACGATACGACGTTGGAGTCCATAAGTTTACCCCATTCCATGAGACCCCCATCCCCATCCTTCATATCCAGAGCGCTGGTGATCCGACTAAGTCTGCCCAAGACCCGACACTAAGCAACCACTCCCAGTGACTCGTCATTCTCCACATCCAGGACGACCCACTGGGATACCCCATACGCTGTCACTCCAGAACACACCTTAGCTTCCCTACCAGACCTCCCCTCACTAAAAGAAGCTGACACTATCCCGGCCAATCAGATTGCACCTGCGGTCCACCTAGATTTCCCCCAACTTCATCCAGTACCATCTGACATCTCCTTCTATCCCCTTCAAAGTCTTCAGGTTTTGGATACGTAGATATAGCTTTAGTCTTGTTCATTTGTTTCTTTATTGATGTCTTTTTATTTTAACTGTTTTTCAGATATTTCCTCTTACCAGTGAATTAAAGTTTGTTTTAAGTAATATTTTTCTTTTTTTCTATTCGATCTTTAATAGTGTTTGTTAACTCTATTTTTGTGCTTTTGTATGATTTTGTATACTTTTTTTTATTTTTTCTTATCCTTATTTTTTTTCATTGAAGTGTTTTTTTTCATTTTCCTATGTATTTATGTTTTGTTTTATTTTGAGTATTTTACTCTTCTTTATACTTTATCGTCAGTTTTAGTTTTCCATCAACGTCACCAGATACATTTTTTTTTATTGTTTAAGTGTGTTGTTATTCATTTTATTTCTCATTATTTCTCTATTTGATGTTTGTTGTCACTTCCATTATTTTACTTATACGGTTTCTTTTTGATTTTTTATTCATTTTATTTTTATATTGTTTTATTGTTTTTTTTTTTTCATTTTATCGATTTCTATGGTATTTTTGTACTTTTGTGGCCTTTTTTTTTTTTTTTTATGTCATATTTTTTTTTATTTCCTATTTTTTTTTTTATGTTTTACAACCATCACAGCTTTTAATCTGTCTATCCCTTGGTTGTTTAAATCATCCTTTTTTTCTATTGTTTGGATATTAGTTTTTATTTATTCTTTTTATCTTTTGTTTTATATTTTTGTTAGTGTTAATATTGTACTTTTCTCTTTCATACTTCTTTTAATCTCTTTGTTGTTTTTTTATTTTTTTCTATTGTTTTTTTGTAATATTATTTTTTTTTGTTCTCAGTTACCTCTCTTTATTTTTTTGTTCTTTTTTTTTTTTTTGTTTAATGTTTCATTTGTTGTTTATTTTCTTATTAATAGTTCAGTCTTTAGTATTATTAGTTATATTTTTGTTTGTCCTCTTCTTTTTTTTCTCGTTCTCCTGTCGGTTTTTACGTCTTTGTATACTAAGTTGTATTTGGTGTATGTGGGTGTTTATTGAGGACTGGTATATTACTGGTTGGGGAAATTGTTGATGTCATGGGTGTTGGAGTGTCGGTTTGGTTTATATTGTGTTGGTTGTTTTTGTATTTTGTTGTTCCTTTTGACTTTTTAGTATATTTATTAGGTGATCATTTTATTGAGTCATTTTTTAGGTTCTTCTTCTCCTGTGTATTTTACTGGTCTATTTTTTTCACCTTTGATCTTTATCTATAGGATATCTTATACTTTATCAAGTATGATCATTGGTATTTCTGCGATTAAATGAATTAACTCTACAATATCTTGTGTGAGGGGAGCTACTTGGGTCGTATGATGATTCAGAATTGTTGTTTTGTGCCTCCACCCATCAAAGTTGTTCCCATGTTTCTATCTGAGTCGTAGCGCCCACTAGCTGGCTGCCAAGGCCTACACTATGGTTGTCTTAAACTACACGTGCCAAAAAATTATGCCAAACAAACCAAGAGCAGAACAAGAACCAGACGAACGCACCAAGGGATCGCGCACCCGCCGTCACACAAAGGATGGCACGGTCAATGCGAGCTGTGGCAAGAAGGTTTGCTGGTTCTGTCAGCGGTAGTGTCGCAGAGCATGGAGGCGCTAACCAGGGAGACAGGCCCATTGTACATCAGGAAGACGTGGAGGAGGCCGTAGGAGGGCAAACAACCAGCCAGCAGGACCGCTTACCTCCGCTTTGGTGCAAGGAGGACACTGCCAAAGCCTGCAAAATGACGCTCGCAGCAGGCCACAAATGGGCATGTGTCCTGCTCAAACGGTCAGAAACAGACCTCCATGAGGGTGGTATGAGGCCGACGTCCACAGGTGGGGGTTGTGCTTACAAGCCCCAAACACCGTGCAGGACGTTTTGGCAATTTACCAGAGAAACACCAAGATTGGCAAATTCGCCACTGGCGCCCTGTGCTCTTCAACAGATGAAAGCAGTCAGCACTGAGCACATTGACAAGACGTGACAAGTACTGGAGACCCGTGGAGAACGTTCTGCTGCCCACTGCAACATCCCTCCAGCATGACTGGTTTGGTCAGTGGGTCAGTCATGTTTTGTGGAGGTGGCATTTCTTTGGGGGAGCCGCACAGCCCTCCTGGGCTACGCCAGAAGGTAGCCTGACTGCGATTAGGTATCCGAGATGAGATCCCTCAGACCCCTTGTGGAGACCATATGCCTGGTGCGGTTGGCCGCTGGTTCATCTAATGCAAAGACAATGCTAGACCTCATGGTGCTGGAGTGTGTCAGCAGTTCCTGGCAAGAGGAAGGCATTGGATTGCTATGGACTGGTCCCGCCCTTCCCATCAGACCTGAATCCAATTGAGCAAGCATCTGGGACATGCATTCTCGCTCCATCCACCAACAGTCTCGTTGCACACAGACTGTCCAGGAGTTGGCGGATGCTTTAGTCCAGGTCACTGGGAGAGATCCCTCAGGAGACCATCCGCCACCTCATCAGGAGCATGCCAGGCGTTGTAGGGAGTCATACAGGCACGTGAAGGACACACACACTACTGAGCTCATTTTGACTTGTTTTTAAGGACATTACAATCAAAAGTTGGATCAGCCCTGTAGTGTTGGTGTTTCCACTTTAATTTTTGAGTGTGACTTCAAATCCAGACCTCCATGGGTTGATCAATTTGATTTCCCATTGATAATTTTTTGTGTGATTTTTGTTTGTCAGCACATTCAACTATGTAAATATTTTTTTTTTAATAAGAATGTTTTTCATTCATTCAGATCTAGGATGTGTTATTTTAGTGTTTCCCTTTTACTTTTTTTGAGGCAGTGTATATTGCTGCACTTGTCGGAACTAGAGCCACAAGCATTTCGCTACACTCGAATAAACATCTGCCTAACCATGTGTAGTGTGACCAATAAACATTTATTTGATTTGAAATAGCTTTTGTTATTGTTATTTTATTGTGTTTTAATTTTTTTTTAACTTAGTCATTTAGCAATATTTTCTTAACTCCTTTTCTGGTGAACTGCATGTGTTGGTTAAGGGCTTGTAAGTAAGCATTTACGAGTAAGGTCCTACACTTGTTGTATTTCGACGGCATGTGACATAATAATATTTGATTCGAGTGGGTTCCATGCAATTTACTGTGACTTGGTTAAGAGCAATTCTTACTCTTTCAACTGTATTTAGGCTTTGCATAACAAAGGGTTGAATACTTAACACTCATTTCAAGGCTTTTCATTTTTTATTAATTTGTAAAAATGTCTACAAAACATAAATTCCACTTTGGATATTATGAGGTATTGTGTGTAGGCCAGTGACACAAATCTCATTTAATCTAATTTTAAATTCAGAACTGGTAACCACAACAAAAATGTGGAAAAAAGTCAAGGGGTGTGATACTTCCAGAATGCACTGTATTTGGCTCTTTGTCCCATTCATAGCCCAGTATTAAAGCTTATTAACAACTTGATTAATCACATCATAAAAGCATATTAAGGATCTGGGAGTTTTACCGGTTAGGTTACAGATCAGGAAAAACGACTGGCCCCAGCAAAAATAATTTCACACACACCACTCTGGGACCTGTGGTGCAACCTCTGGTAGAATTGCAAGGAAAGTAACTTCAGAACTAAAAATGTGTCCTCTCCACCGGAAGTGGAGGGGCCACTAAAATGTTTTGCTGCGAGGTGGGGGTCCCCAAACTAAATCTCGCTTAGGGCCCCCAAAAGGCTTTAAAGCTGGCCCTGAATAAGTGTAAATAGCAGGAATGATAAAGAACCATACCGTTGGTCTATAGATTTCTCTGCCTGGTAGACAGTAGACTGGAGGGCAGACTTCATTGACCGGTGTCATGTGAGCCACTGTTATTGTGTCTGGAAAATGGTACACTATTCCCTAAATAGTGGCATCACTTTTGGACTGGGCCACATAGAAATAGATTGCCATTTTTTGACACAGACAAAATGAACAGTTGAATTCCTTCAACATGTGACCCTTGAAAAGTATTGTGAAACATTTGAAACGTTGTTCAAACCACAATATCAACATCTGTTCTGGACTGTCTCTGTTTTTTACAACTTCTTGTCCATGATTTCTAGTGCTCAATGTTTTGTTTATACGCTGACATCTCCCCCCAAAAAAAATATATATATATCTTTTAAAAAGGGCATTTTATATACATTTCACGCTTAATAATTGTTGTGTGCTCAGAAACCTGTTAATGCATGATATTTATTGCTGTGGTGAAATCCATATGTATAC
>NW_019943343.1:110040-112538 GCF_002910315.2 Salvelinus sp. IW2-2015
CCCTTCCTGACCTCTCCTTCCAATCAGAGCACTGGGTCCATAGTTCCCCTTCCTGACCTCTCCTTCCAATCAGAGCACTGGGTCCATAGTTCCCCTTCCTAAACTCTCCTTCCAATCAGAGCACTGGGTCCATAGTTCCCCTATCCTTCCTGAAACCACTCTGATGTGGCGATACTAGCTCCCTGCTCTCCTGGAAGTAAGTTAGCTTCTCTGTAATCATACGTTCCATAATCTTACATACATGTGATTATAAAGCTATTGGCCGATAGCTTGTTGGCTTCGTTGGGTCCTTCCCTGGCTTCCGGATTGGTACCACTACTGTCTCCTTCCAGCTGTCTGGTAGTTTCCCCTCCTCACACACTCTGTTGTACAACACCAATACCTTATCCAGTGCCTCATCACTAAGATGGGCCAACATAATATAACACATCTCATCTTTCCCAGGTGAAGTTAACCCAGCCATACCTATTGCCCTTTTCACCTCTGCCATGGTGCATTCAACGCATCATTTGCATCCTCCCTCCTATCCAGCACTCCAGGATGCTCCTCTCTCATTCTCTCTCTCCCCCCTCTGCACCTCCTCTGACAAATTTGCAGAGCTATGCACATGGACAAATGCTTTGGCCATCATCTCTGCCTTCTCCTCATCTGTTACTGCCACATCCTTCCCACTTGTCAACACTGGATAATCCCACTCTCACACTTCTCCCACAGGTGTCGCCCTTCCAATGGTGTCACAGAACCGACACCAACATGACCTCTTTGCCTGGCGGATAGTTCTCCTCACCAGGGCCTGTTTATACTGAATCAGACTGAAGCAGCCTAGCGTCCACATCATACTAACGAGACTCTTCCCCGCCAACCTCACTCCTCAGCAGCAGACTTCTCCAAACAGGAAATAACCTCGTTACATCCAGTTGTGAACGTCTTCCTCACCATACACCCCAATAAATCAAAGCATCTGATATAACACACACCTCCATCCTTCCATCTACCTCATATCATAACGCCTCCTTCACCGGATCAACATAAAAACAATGATAAGCAACACTGGCGACCAGCATATACAACAGCCCCATCCTTGTCTCACCATAGAGCCAGCTCCTGACACTCGCCGTACCCCAATCAGAGCACCTGGCCACGTCCAATCAGTATCCCTCCTGAACCTACTCCTCTCCAATCAGAGCACGGTCCATAGCTTCCCCTTCCTGCACCTTCTCCTAATCTCACAATCAGAAGCAACTAGACACCAGGTCCATACGACCTATTCCCCTTTATCACGGACACTCTTCCTCCAACTCCCAGACAGCACACATCTGGGATCAAGTTCCCCACCTTCCTATGACTCTCTACCTTCCAACTCACAGCAGACACCATGTGGACCTGGACCTCACCCAGCGCACTCCAGACCAACTGTACCTAGCAACCTTCATCCCCGCTCTCTCAGTGAGAATACATGACACAATCCCGGTTTTAGTAGCTAAGCGCAGCGGTGATCCCAATCAAGAGCACGCAGGCCCCATAGTTCCCCTATCCTTCCTGAAACCACCTCTGATGTGGCGATACACATAAGCTCCCTGCCTCCTGGAAGTAAGCATTAGCTTCCCATACTGGCTAATCATAACGTCATCCATCAATCTTACATACCAATGTATGATAATCATACAAGCATATTGGCCAGAGGTATGGTGTGGCTTGGTGTGTGTGTGTGGGTGTAAGGCGGTGTGTGTGTCGTGTTCGGTGTGGTGTGGTGCCTGGTGTGGTCCGCCTGGCTGTGTGGTGTGTGTGTTGTGCCGCTGTGTCGTGTGTGTGTGTGTGTGTGGTGTGTGTGTACTGTGTGTGTGTGGTTTGTGGGTTGTGTGTGTGTGTGTGGGGTGGGGACTGTGTGGTACCGTGTGTGAGTGTGTCGTGTGGTGTGTGTGTGACGTGTGGTGTGTGTGGCACTTCTCAGTGCGCTGGGGGAGTTTCCCCTCCTTCCACACACTCTGTTTGTTACCAAAACACCAATTACCTTATCCAGTGACCTCATCATAAGCAATGGGCCAACATAATATAACAACCCATCTTCATCTTTTCCACAGGCTGAAAGTTAACCCGAGCCATACCGAATTGCCCTTTTCACCTCTGCCCATGCGTGCAAATTCAAACGCTCATTTGAACATCCTCCCTCCTAATCCAGCCACTCCAGATGCTCCTCTCTCATTCTCTCCTCTCCCCCCCTCCGGCCACCTCCTCTGACAAATTTGCAGAGCTATGCACATGGACAAATGCCTTTGGCCCATCATCTCTGACCTTCTTCCTCATCTCGTTACCTGCACCACCATTCCTGCCCACTCTGCTCAACCTGCGATAATCCCACGCTCACACGTCTCCCAACCAGGTGTCGCCCTTCCAATGGTGCTCACATGAACCGAACACCAACACTGACCTCTTGCCTGGCGGGAGATAGTTCCTCCTCACCCAGGGCCTGTTTATACTGAATCAGACTGATGCGATAG
>NW_019943343.1:112563-118805 GCF_002910315.2 Salvelinus sp. IW2-2015
GGATAGTTCTCCTCACCAGGGCCTGTTTATACTGAATCAGACTGATGGATAGTTCTCCTCACCAGGGCCTGTTTATACTGAATCAGACTGATGGATATTTCTCCTCACCAGGACCTGGGCCTGTTTATACTGAATCAGACTGATGGATAGTTCTCCTCACCAGGGCCTGTTTATACTGAATCAGACTGATGGATAGTTCTCCTCACCAGAGCCTGCTGATACTGAATCAGATGTTGGAAGGTATGCATCCTTGTCAGTACTCTAAATGTCCTGTTCCTACTCCTCCCCGTTGCCCCACACTCCTCCGTCCACCATGGGACTGTTTTCCTCCTCCTCCCTGATCTCGTAGGTATATCCTCAGTAGCTGCCCCCAGTAACGCTGCTCTCACCCAGTTATTCATACTATCCACATCCCCTCTCATATCCACCCGAGCCATCATCTGCTCACTCAGCTCCTGAAACGGATCCCCTTTTACCCTTCCAAACACCCACCTGTCTACTCCATCCACTGACACCTCCTCCCTCCAGCCTACTGTGCATAGTGGTGATCACTCCCTGCTGTCGACTCCTCCCATACCTCCTACTCACAGATTTCTGCCATTACATTAGATACCAGAGTGAGGTCCAAGGCAGACTCTTTCCCTGTGGCTACATCAATCCTGGTCCCTCGGCCATCACCAGATACCAGAGTGAGGTCCAAGACTCTTTCCCTGTGGCTACATCAATCCTGGTCCCTCGGCCATCACCAGATACCAGAGTGAGGTCCAAGACTCTTTCCCTGTGGCTACATCTATCCTGGTCCCTCGGCCATCACCAGATACCAGAGTGAGGTCCAAGACTCTTTCCCTGTGGCTACATCAATCCTGGTCCCTCGGCCATCATTCAGGCACATCAGATATTTAACTTCTATCAGATTTTCCATCACTTGGCCATTTCCATCCATCAGTTCCCCTCGCCCCATCAGTCCCCCCCCATCAGTTCCCCTCTCCCCAGAGTGTGTTGTGGGTATTAAAATCCCCACACTACATTACCTTACTTCTATCCTGGCCCTCCGCCTTCTCCAACACTTCCAGGTCCAATATCTGACAGGGATTATAGTAGTTCACTACCACTATCACCGCTCCTCTCAGCCACACCTCCACCACCACATATTCCTGTTCAATACCTCTGCCTAGCATCCTGTATGGAAGTCCTTGCTTTATGAAGGTCCTTGCTTTATGAAGCTTARCTGACTTGCCTMGTTAAATAAAGGTAAAAAAAATAAAACACAGTCAATTGTCAACATGTTGCTGAGTGGAATCAGGGTTGCCTCCCTTTTTGAAGGACGGACAAATTCCCTCCTTCCTCGAAATGTGGTTGTTCATTAACAGGTTTTCTTTTCTAATGTCAATCACTAATAGTCACTCAATTAGGCCATGTCAGCTAACATGTTTTAGATTGGTAATTTAGTCTAATGGCCAGCTATCTAAACGTGTAGTAATCAAGGTCGAATTAGATCTGGGGGCCCCRATTGATTTTGTTAGTAAATCTCACTCAGATATCATATT
Source organism: Salvelinus sp. IW2-2015 (assembly GCF_002910315.2). Taxonomy (NCBI): domain Eukaryota; kingdom Metazoa; phylum Chordata; class Actinopteri; order Salmoniformes; family Salmonidae; genus Salvelinus; species Salvelinus sp. IW2-2015. Next base: position 114,111 of record NW_019943343.1, read on the forward strand.
AAAAACTGCAAGCATTTCTCTCCACTCTATGGAAATGTTTTGTCGAATTGCACGAAATGAACCCACTCACTCCCCCTCAAAAAATGCTTGAAATTAGTTATAAAATTGCTAAATCTTCTCACCGCTCTATGGCAAAATGTGTAGAATTGCCCAGTGGTGTAAAATACTTAAGTAATAATACTTTAAAGTACTACTTAAGTCGTTATTGTGGTATCTGTACTTTACTGCTTCTACTTTTCTTCACTACATTCCTAATGAAAATAATGTACTTTTTACTCCGTACATTTTCGCTCATACCTAAAAGTACTCGTTACATTTTGAATGCTTAGCAGGACAGGAAAATGGTCCAATTCACACACTTATCGAGAGAACATCCCTGGTCATCCCTACTGCCTCTGATCTGGCGGACTTGTAAATGATGTCTGGGTGTTGGAGTGTCCCCCTGGCTATTGATAAATAAAAAATAAATACAAATTGTGCTATCTGGTTGGTTTAATATAAGTAATTTTGTATGATTAAAAACCAAATACTTTTAGACTTTTACTCAAGTAGTATTTTACTAGGTGACTCACTTTTACTTGAGTCATTTTCTATTAAGGTATCTTTACTTTTACTCAAGTAGTATTTTACTGGGTTACTTTTACTTTTACTTGAATCATTTTCTACTAAGGTATCTTTACTTTTACTCAAGTATGACAATTGGGTRCTTTTTCCACCACTGAGAATTAAATGAAATTAACTCTAAAACAAAAAAAGATATCTTGTGTGAGGGGGAGCAACTATGGTCCGTCATGATGAGTTCAGATTGTTTTTGTGGCTCCCAACCCCATCAAAGTTGCCCATGTTTCTTCCTGATGTCGTAGCGCCCACTAGCGGCTGCCCAGGCTACACTAATGTTGGTCTTAACTACACGTGCCAAAAAAAGCCCAGACCCTTGGCGGAGGTATACAGTGAAATCAGAAAGTATTCAGACCCCTTGACCTTTTCCATATTTTGTTATGTTACAGCCTCATTCTAAAATGTATTTAAAAATAAATGTATATCTCAATCTACACACAATGTGCCATAATGACAGAGTGAAATCAGATTTCTAGACATGTATTAAAAATAAAAAACTGAAATACCTTATTTACATAATTATTCAGACCCTTTGCTATGAGACTCTAAATTGAACTCAGGTGAATCCTGTTTCCATTGATCATCCTTGAGATGTTTCTACAACTTGATTGGAGTCCACCTGTGGTAAATTCAATTGATTGGACATGATTTGGAAAGGCACGCACCCGTCTATATAATATAAGGTCCCACCAAGAAATTTCCTTGAGATGATTTAATAACTAGCTACCTCATATTCTACTGGTTAATGTGGTTTCCTTTTAGTAGTTACTAATGCTAAATGGAACTATACTTGATCAATGTTAACTACTCATATTCTACTGGTTAATGTGGTTTCCTTTTAGTAGTTACTAATGCTAAATGGAACTATACTTGATCAATGTTAACTACTCATGTGAAGCTGTATGACTGAGGCATGGCTTGTTGTGTTTTTATATTCTTCTGTTCAGGTATTAAAACTGTTTTGTAAACCACTAAATGGGTCTCAATTGGATGAGAATGTTGCATCTAAAGTGCTGTTTGGGGAAACCCTGCTATCCTTGAGAGGCGCTAGGCGTCACCTCGGAAAACCCTGCTATCCTTGAGAGGCGCTAGGCGTCACCTTGGAAAACCCTGCTATCCTTGAGAGGCGCTAGGCGTCACCTTGGAAAACCCTGCTATCCTTGAGAGGTGCTAGGCGTCACCTCGGAAAACCCTGCTATCCTTAGGAGGCGCTAGGCGTCACCTTGGAAAACCCTGCTATCCTTGAGAGGCGCTAGGCGTCACCTTGGAAAACCCTGCTATCCTTGGGAGGCGCTAGGCGTCACCTTGGAAAACCCTGCTATCCTTAGGAGGCGCTAGGGCGTCACCTCGGAAAACCCTTGGCTGATCCCTTAGGAGGCGCTAGGCCGTTCACCTTGGAAAACCCTGCTTCTCCTTAGGAGGCGCTAGGCGTCACGTCGGAGAAACCACTGCCTATCCCTGAGAGGGCGTAAGGGCGTCACCTTGGAGAAACCCTGCTATCCTTGAGAGGATGCTAAGACGTATCACTTTGAAAACCCTGCTATCCTTGAGAGGTGCTATGATCCGTCCACCTCGAAACCCTGCTATCTCTTGGAGGAGCGTGTACGGGCGTCACCTTGGAAAACGCCTGCTATTCCTTGAGAGGTGCTAGACGTCACCTTGGAAAACCCTGCATCCCTTGGAGAGGTGCTAGCGCGTCACCTTGGTAAACCCTGCTATCCTTAGAGAGTCGCTAGAGCGTACCGTTGGAAAACCTGCTATCGCTTAGGAGTAGGTGTCTGCTCAGCCGCCGCTGCCTTGATGCGCTTCGGAGACGAAAACCCTAGCTTATCCTGAGAGGTCCTGTGCAGACGTCCGGTTGGAGAGTAAACCCTGCCTACCTATATGAGCAGGTGCGCTAGGCGTCACCCTTCGGAACACTACGTATCCTTCGAGAGTAGGCCTCGTCTGTTCCCGTCAGCCCTGGAAAACCTGGCTTCCCTTACAGAGGGCATAGCGTCACCTTGGAAAACCCTGCTATCCTTGAGAGGTGCTAGACGTCACCTTGGAAAACGCCTGCTATCCTTGAGAGGTGCTAGACGTCACCTCTGAAACCTGCTATCTTCCTTGAGAGTGCTAGGCGGTCACCTTGGAATAATCCCTGGTCTATCCCCCCTCCCTCCACCCCTGAGAGGTGCGCTAGACGTCACTGGAAAACCCTGGCTATCCTTGAGAGGACGAGGCGTCAACCGTTGGAAAACCCTGCTATCTTGAGAGGTGGCTAACGTCACCTTGGCAAACCCCTGCATCCTATGAGAGCGTCTAGACCGCGTCACCGTGGAAAAACCCTGCTATCCTTGAGAGAGCGCTAGAGTCGTCACCGGTTGAAAACCCTGGCTACTCCTTGAGAGGCGCATTATCTAATGTGATGAAGAGTTGTTAACTGATCCGCGGTTGGCTGGGGCGGTATGCTGGTCGCATTTTGCGCTGATTCGGTCGCAGGTAGGTACATAACTTTTTCAATTACTAAATTTCATTACATTTACAACTTCAAACTAGGTAGCTAACGGTTTGATTTGTACTATCTTAGTACAGATTTTCTTTCTAGCTAGACTACATAGCGCGGTCTTTGTATCAAAAATAATCTGCGTAATTATCGTATTACGTCGCCTAAACGAGCAGTCTACACTGCTATCTGCCCCAGCAGCTAGCCAGCTAGCAACAACGTCACCGTCCTAACCGATAGCAGCACTGTAAGGCAACTATTACACTCAACTGAACGACTTGATTAGTGTAGTGGTTTAGCTAGCTACATAGTTTCTTTGCTCATTCGGTATCCAAGAGTAATTGTTGTGAGTTTAAGTGTGTAGTTTTTAGAGTGATTATCTTTAAATTACCGGGGTTAAGCTAGCCAGCTATTGTCGCCTTAAACAAATAGGAAGACACGCTAGTTAGCCACAGCTAGCCAAACGTCTACCGAATGAACTTCAGCACTCAACAACCCCGGTCCGCATTCCGCTTCGTCCACAGGTAGTAATCACAATTTTCAATATTCATTTCGATTACAGTAACACGGTTGGATTTGTTTGATCGTGAGCTAGCCTGACGACGCTAGCTACATTAGCGTCTTTTGTATCAAAAGCTAATTGTGTAGTCATAGAGCGATTTTCTCTACGGATTACGCTAGACCAGCTACTGTCTCCCGATTCTTTAAACGCACGTAACCGTAATCCAACACCCTGGGCTAGCTAGGCCAGATAGCCCCCGAATAGCAAGCACGGTAAGCAAACCATTACACTCCACGGAGACGACTTGATTAGTGTAGTTCAACAACGCAGACCACTGCCAGCTAGCCCTACAAAGTCAACAACGCAGCCACTGCCAGCTAGCCTAACTCAGCAGTACTGTATCATCTATCATTTTAGTCCAATAAGATTCTTGCGTACGTAAAGCTTAACTTTTCTGAACATTCGAGACGCGTAGTCCACTTGTCATTCCATTCCTTTTGCATTAGCCTTATGTCCTCTTCTGTAGCACTGTCAACTATGGGTCTGTTCTATCCCTGTTCACCTCTCCTACTCTGCACAGACCATACAGTAACGCTCCAACCGCGTGGCCGCGGCCACCCTAATCTGGTGGTCCCAGCACGCAACGACCACGTGGAGTTCACGGTCCGGTAGCCTCTGGAACTGCCGATCTGGGCCAACAAGGCAGAGTTCATCTCAGCCTTATGCCTCCCTCCAGTCCCTGCGACTTCTTGGCACTGAACGGAAACCTGATCAACCACAGATAACACTGCTACTCCTACGCTCTCTCTGTCGTCGCGCCACGTTGTTCTCGGCAACCACCCTCGAGAGCTTCTGGTCAGCGGGGTGATTGGCCAGCCGGGATCCTCATCTCTCCCACGTGGGGCCCAATTCTCTCTTTCTCCCCTTACAGCCATCTGTCTATCGCTCCTATTGAATTCCATGCTGTACGGAACAGTTACCAGCCCTTTCAAGCTTGCCCACATCCTTATCACTTTCGCCCTCCAGGTTCCCTCGGAGAGTATCATCAATGAGCTTTATGCCTTGGATCAGCTCCTTTCCTGAGGACGGT
>NW_019943343.1:118830-124813 GCF_002910315.2 Salvelinus sp. IW2-2015
GCTAGACGTCACCTTGGAAAACCCTGCTATCCTTGAGAGGCGCATTATCTTAATGTGATGAAGAGTTCAGACCTTTTATCTTAAGGTGATGAAGAGTTCAGATCTTGGTAGGGAATTGGACTCAGGAATGAGTAGTAGATATGGAAGAAGATGTAAGTGGTAATGCCACACAAACCAGTCCAGTCATTCTTGCTATTGGCACCATGCTGCTTTTTATTGCTACATTTCTGATGCGGATTTCTTCAATGAATCCACAACCGAGACGGGAGACTCCGTTGCTCCAGCACGCCCCAGGGCCTCTCGCTGGAGTGCATAGTCACACCACAAACGCACAGTCAACTCATTCTGTTTGTTTACTAGTTAATACYTGGATCAACAGCCTGAAATCCAGTCTGTTTGTGCCGTCATTCGTCTCCTTGTCATCGCCAAGGAATGGCAAGTAGAATGATAGCGCAAACAGACTGGATTTCAGGCTGTGTATCAACGTCGTACATCTTTTATCAGAACAAGTGGTTCCAATGTGCTCAGGGTGATGTCAACAACCATCCCTGTTATTCAAGACCTGTAAAACGTTTTACTAACTTATATCAAAGCGCCACAATATCAAACTTTCAGTATCATAGATCAAGACAAATGACCAAGTTGATTATTGCCCGCAATACAAAATCATTGATTACTTTTAGTCATGCATAATATTTTCTCTTCGTATTTAATATAGTTGTAAATGATCAATATATTCTAGATTTACCTATCCTACCCATTTTCACATTATGTAGCGTTACAATTTTGCTATTTTTTAACACAGTATTCAAGACAGGATGATGGTAGTGAATTAATTCAAACATGTAAAAGAAAGTTTTACAGCATTTTTTTTGTTCAGTCGTTTCTCCTTGATGCAGCTCTATTACGTTCAATTAATAGGAAGGATGCATAATAATTCACATGTATACATGCATACACAAGTTCGATTGATATGGACAACCGTGCACCATTTTAACAGAATGTAAAACCGTGAAGAGAGGCATCAAACACAGGCCTCCTAAATCAGTGGTTCTTAGTTCTTACAGAGTGATACTGTACGAGTCCGAGGATACTTCCAAAAATGGCACCCTATTCCCTACATAGTGCACTACTWTWWACCAGAGCCCTATGGGCCCCCGGTCAAAAAGTACCGCACTAGTACCATAGGGAACGTAGCTTGACTATTGAATTTCCCCAGAAGACCGTTTTGCCAATTCAAATGTCAGTCTTTCTGYTTCAACATGTGCTACTTCACACACTGTTGGGTGTTTCTTACTAGGAACATACTGTATTATACACCATAGTCTTTCCTCTAAACAAAAAAAACRTTAATTATATAGCTACTAATATGCTAAACATTCCTTTAAAAAAAACAAAGATTACAATAGATCAAATAAACTGAAAATCGTGCAGAATTGTTTGTTTCTTCTAAAATGTCTAATCAGATGCTTTTTTTACTAAATATATATTCTCCTATTCTAGATCGTTATTTTATTGATCCATTACAATAGGCTGTTTTCCACAGGAAGCACAACTCTAATATGTTGTCCAATTATTGGCAAAAGAGCCGATCTGATTGGTCAAAAGACCAATTAGTTGAAAAAGATCAGAATTGGGCTGCCTGTGTAAACACAGCYTAACACACTGGATGTCAATATGTCTGATTCTGTGTTAATTCCATAGAATACAGTTTCGATAGTAATAGATAACTGTATATATCTGTGATGAAATTCACTCTTAATAGAATTAAACAATTTAATCAAATCTCCCAAACATCTTCTGTTTTCTAAAAACAATGTTTACTTATTTTTTATTTATTTATTTAACTAGGCAAGTCAGTTAAGAAAAAAAATCTTATTTTACAATGACGGCCTAGGAACAGTGGGTTAACTGCCTTGTTCAGGGGGCAGAACGACAGATTTTGGGGATTCGAACTTGCAACCTTTCGGTTACTAATCCAAACGCTCTAACCACTAGGCTACGCTACCGCCCCCTATTCAAAAAGCAAGCAACACCAGCAACCGTTCATGCATGGTTAGTTATAATATTGGCACCACAGTCCCTCTAAACAAGCTAATGCATATGAAGACTATACAATATTTCTTAATGGAAGACGTTGGTAATTTTGTTGTTTTCAAACAACTTGTCACTTGTTCATACAATATTACATATTCATATCCACATCATGACAGGTAATAAGATACCATATTGCACATATCCCGGAAGGAGTGAAGGTGGTGGACCACAAATGATGAAAAAAAGAAAGAAAGAGGAAATAGAAAATGTTGCCTGGGGCTCAACACATAAATCTACCTAACTCTATGGGCACAACACATAAACCTACCTAACTATGGTCCTGGGGCTCAACACATAAATCTACCTAACTCTATGGGCACAACACATAAACCTACCTAACTCTATGGGCACAACACATAAACCTACCTAACTTATATTATACCAGACTTTACTGCTACGAGTAGGTTGTTTTGCTATATAATACAGACTTTACTGCTACAGAGTAGGTTTTTTGCTATATAATACCAGACTTTACTGCTACAGAGTAGGTTTGTTCTGCTATATAATACCAGACTTTACTGCTACAGAGTAGGTTTGTTCTGATATATAATACCAGACTTTACTGCTACAGAGTAGGTTTGTTCTGATATATAATACCAGACTTTACTGCTACAGAGTAGGTTTGTTCTGATATATAATACCAGACTTTACTGCTACAGAGTAGGTTTGTTTGCTATATTATACAGACTTTACTGCTACAGAGTAGGTTTGTTCTGCTATATTACAGACTTTACTGCTACAGAGTAGGTTTGTTCTGCTATATCAGTGCTGTCCAACCTCTTCCTGAGATCTACTGTCCTGTAGGTTTTCAGTCCAATCCTCTGAGATCTACTGTCCTGTAGGTTTCATCATCTTCTGAGATCTACGTCCTGTAGTTCAGTCCAACCCTCTTCCTGAGATCCTGTCTGTAGGTTATCAGTCCAACCCTCTTCCTGGAGATCTACTGTCCTGTAGGTTTTCAGTCCAATCCTCTTCCTGGAGATCTACTGTCCTGTAGGTTATCAGTCCAACCCTCATTTAACGTATCTGATTCAGTTAGTTAAGGTCTTGTTGAGCAGCTAATAAGAAGAATCAGGTGTGTTAAATTAGGGTTGGACTGAAACTACGGACATAATAGGACAGCTACTAGACAGTGTCCCAGGAAGAGGTTGGACTGACCTACAGGACAGTAGATCTCCAGGAAGAGGTTGGACTGATACCTACGGACGTAGATCTCCAGGAAGAGGGTTGGGCTACCCTGTACCTTATCATACCAGATTCTGAGCCTCTCGTCTGGCTCTGTGAGATTAGATTAGTAGCCTCCCTTATGATTGTTGATCTGTGGTGGAAAGATGTTTTTATTGCTCTACCTCATTGCCATGTTTTGCACCAGGACAGTTGGTGCTTTTCTCTATGATATTAACCAGTGTAAAGACAACATCAGTACACTAACCCAGTCCTAGAGTTCGAGGCAAATTAATATCATCGTTTCCCTTAGACGAAGTAGGGACCATATAGCCCAACTTAACGTACTGTACCAAAAGTCAAAAGACGCAATTCATTCTTACATACACCATATTGATTCATTCTTACACCATATTGATTCATTCTACAGCCATATTGATTCATTACGTCTTACACCATATTGATTCATTCCGTCTTACACCATATTGATTCATTCCGTCTTACACCTATTGATTCATTCCGTCTTACACCATATTGATTCATTCTTACACCATATTGATTCATTCTTACACCATATTGATTCATTCGATAACCTTATCAGAGTTTGTATGAATGGCACAGAGTCCCAGATTATTTATTTTAGTTATAGGGTGGATTCCCAGACACACAGTCCTAGTTATAGGGCCGGATTCCCAGACACACAGCCCTTGTTATAGGGCCGGATTCCCAGACACACAGCCCTTGTTATAGGGCTGGATTCCCAGACACACAGCCCTTGTTATAGGCCGGTTTCCCAGACACACAGCCCTTGTTATAGGGCTGGATTCCCAGACACACAGCCTTGTCGCGAGAAAGTTCATTGAAAAAGCTTTTTAGCGGCAGGTAACCTAGTGGTTAGAGCATTGGACTAGTAACCGAAAGGTTGCTGGATCGAATCCCGAGTTGACAGGTAAAAATCTGTCGTAAAAATCTTCAAATCCCTGAACAAGGCAGTTAACACACTGTTCCCCTGAACAAGGAAGTTAACACACTGTTTCCCCTGAACAAGGCAGTTAACACTGTTCCCCTGAACAAGGCAGTTAACACACTGTTCCCGGTAGGCCGTCTTGTAAATAAAATTTGTTCTTAACTGACTTGCCTAGTTAAATAAATTGAAATGTCCAGAATTAGGATTAATCTGTATCTGGGAAACAGGCCCGTAGGTTTGTGTTGTGCCCATAGAGTTAGGTAGATGGTTTTTGTGAATTGTTGCAGCAGAGTTAGCTAGGTTCTGTGTTAGCCCCAGGACCTTAGTTAGGTAGGTATGTGTTTGTGCCCATAGAGTTGTAGGTTCATGTGTTGACGCCCAGGACCATAGTTAGGCTACGGTAGGCTAATTGGCATGAGATATTGTTATGAGTGGTGTACCAGGATATATTCAGATGGTAGGTACGGTAAGGTAGTTGTGTTGAGCCACATAGGTTAGTGTTGTGGTATGTATGGTTTGCGCAGGACCATAGATAGTGTAGTGTGATATGTATGTGTTGTGATGCTCCCAGGACCCATAGTTAGGTAGAGTTTAGGTTTGATGTGTGGCCCCGCTCTATAGTAGTAGCCGAGTTATGTTTGCCCCAGGACCATAGTTAGGTAGGTTATATAGTGGTTGTGCCCCAGACCATAAGGTTAGGTAGTTTTATGTTTGTGCCCATAGAGTTAGGTATTTATGTGTTGTGCCCATAGAGTTAGGTAGATTTATGTGTTGAGCCCATAAGAGTTAGGTAGATTTATGTGTTGAGTCCCCAGGACCATAGTTAGGTAGGATTTATGTGTTGTGCCCATAGAGTTAGGTAGATTTATGTGTTGAGCCCCAGGACCATAGTTAGGTAGATTTATGTTGAGCCCATAGTAGTTAGGTAGATTATGGTTGAGCCCCAGGACCATAGTTAGGTAGATTTGTGTGAGCCCATAGAGTTAGGTAGGTTTATGTGTTGTGCCCATAAGAGTTAGGTAGATTTATGTGTTGAGCCCAGGACATAGTTAGGTACGATTTGTGTTGAGCCCATAAGTTAGGTAGTTTATGTGTTGTGCCCCATAGAGTTAGGTAGATTATGTGTTGGCCCATAGAGTTAGGTAGATTTATGTGTTGTGCCCATGGACCATAGTTAGGTAGTTTATGTGTTGAGCCCCAGGACCTAGTTAGTAGATTTATGTGTTGTGCCCATAGAGTTAGGTAGAGTTAGGCAACATTTTCTATTTCCTCTTTCTTTCTTTTTTTCATCATTTGTGGTCCACCACCTTCACTCCTTCCGGGATATGTGCAATATGGTATCTTATTACCTGTCATGATGTGGATATGAATATGTAATATTGTATGAACAAGTGACAAGTTGTTTGAAAACACAAAATTACCACGTCTTCCATTAAGAAATATTGTATAGTCTTCATATGCATTAGCTTGTTTAGAGGGACTGTGGTGCCAATATTATAACTAACCATGCATGAACGGTTGCTGGTGTTGCTTGCTTTTTGAATAGGGGGCGGTAGCGTAGCCTAGTGGTTAGAGCGTTTGGATATAGTAACCGAAAGTTTGCAAGTTCGAATCCCCAAAATCTGTCGTTCTGCCCCCTGAACAAGGCAGTTAACCCACTGTTCCTAGGCCGTCATTGTAAAATAAGATTTTTTTTCTTAACTGACTTGCCTAGTTAAATAAAATAATAAAAAATAAGTAAACATTGTTTTTAGA
>NW_019943343.1:126746-131215 GCF_002910315.2 Salvelinus sp. IW2-2015
GCATGGATTCCCAGACACACAGCCCTTTTATAGGGCCGGTTTCCCAGACACACAGCCCTTGTTATAGGCTGGATTCCCAGACACACAGCTCTTTGTCGCGAAGAAGTTCCATTGAAAAAGCTTTTTAGCGGCAGGTAACCTATGTGTTAGAGCATTGGACTAGTAACCGAAAGGTTGCTGGATCGAATCCCCGAGTTGACAAGGTAAAAATCTGTCGTAAAAATCTTCAAATCCCTTGAACAAGGCAGTTAACACACTGTTCCCCTGAACAAGCCAGTTAACACACTGTTCCCCTGAACAAGGCAGTTAACACACTGTGTCCCCTGAACAAGGCAGTTAACACACTGTTCCCCGGTAGGCCGTCATTGTAAATAAGAATTTGTTCTTAACTGACTTGCCTAGTTAAATAAATTGAAATGGTCCAGAATTAGGATTAATCTGTATCTGGGAAACAGGCCCGTAGGTTTGTGTTGTGCCCATAGAGTTAGGTAGATGTATGTGTTGTGCCCATAGAGTTAGGTAGGTTTTATGTGTTAGCCCCAGGACCTTAGTTAGGTAGGTTTATGTGTTTTGCCCATAGAGTTAGGTAGGTTCATGTGTTGACCCCAGGACCATAGTTAGTGTAGGTGTATGTGTTGTGCCCAGACCATAGTTAGGTAGGGTATGTGTTGTGCCACATAGAGTTAGTAGGTTTATGTGTTGAGCCCCAGGACCATAGTTAGGTAGGTTTATGTGATGTGTTGTGCCCCAGGACCATAGTTAGGTAGGTTTATGTGTTGTGCCCCAGGACCATAGTTAGGTAGGTTTATGTGTTGAGCCCCCAGGACCATAGTTAGGTAGTTAGGTTTATGTGTTTGCCCCAGACCATAGTTAGTAGGTTTATGTGTTGTGCCCATAGAGTTAGGTAGGTTTATGTGTTGTGCCCATAGAGTTAGGTAGATTTTATGTGTTGGCCCATAGAGTTAGGTAGATTTATGTGTATGCCCCAGGCCATAGTTAGGTAGGTTTATGTGTTGTGCCCATAGAGTTAGGTAGATTTATGTGTTGAGCCCCAGGACCATAGTTAGGTAGATTATGTGTTGAGCCCATAGAGTTAGGTAGATTTATGTGTTGAGCCCCAGGACCATAGTTAGGTAGATTTGTGTTGAGCCCATAGAGTTAGGTAGGTTTATGTGTTGTGCCCATAGAGTTAGGTAGATTTATGTGTTGAGCCCAGGACCATAGTTAGGGTAGATTTGTGTTGAGCCCAATAAGTTAGGTAGGTTTATGTGTTGTGCCCCATAGGCAGAACAAACCTACTCTGTAGCAGTAAAGTCTGGTATTATATAGCAGAACAAACCTACTCTGTAGCAGTAAAGTCTGGTATAATATAGCAGAACCAACCTACTTTGTAGCAGTAAAGTCTGTCACGCGACATTAGGGGGCTACAAGTTCTTTGATACAGTTTGCAGCATCTACTATGTTTTACTTCATTGTTCAAGGTTGGGAATGAGGCTTTCAGAACAACCCCACTGTCCGCAGTACGTCTGGAACTACACCTATACTTTGTTCATTAGAATGGTAAATTGCTTGGTTCAGACAAAAGGGTTATATTGGTTTACTAAAGGCAGTAGAACAGAGATCATACATTTCAGGAGAGAAAACCTACCCGAGATTTCTGCGAATACCCTTAAATGCAAATGGGACCGATTCTGGGGATGATTCCACCAACTAGYCGACAGTGTTCTGTTTCGATCCCTAGTTATGAAAATAATAGGACAAGACTTGACAGATATCATCATCGTTTGTCTACAAGCAGTGGTGGAGACAGATAGATGAGGATAGAGGAGAGAGAGAGGGGACAGACAGATCCAGCCTGGAGCTGTCTGTAGTTGCCAGTCTCTCCTGTATCCCTACACATCCCTTGGAGCAGGTCCACTGTCTTGTTCTCTGACGAAATATTGGCAGAAGGTTGAGCTCTTGATCCATCTCTGGTCCTCAACAGCTGGGCGTGACAATTGGGAGATGTTACCCCACATGTGGATCTGTCTCACGTGAAGAACTGCGGTCTGGACATTCCCCCACGAAGTCTGGCACTCGTTCACTTCGCATCTGTTAAGGGATTTGAGTCACAAATGAGAGAATAGTTAGTATTCTGACAAAGTATGTGGCTAGTAGCTAGCAGCTGGTAGCTAGCTACATGTCATTATGATATGGCTGAGAAGGACTGACCTTTGTCAAATGCTGGACAGGTTGTTGCACTGTCAGAGATGATCTTGTCTAGAAGCTGGAGGAGGCAGCCTGTGGCTGGAAAGACATACATACCCCATTCAAAATATAGCTAGGACAATTATTTATATATAAATATAGCTAAGAAAATAGCTAGCTATTTTTTAAATTACACAAACGACCTTCCACAAATGTGATCCAAATGAGCTATTATGACAAACATCCCGTAGCATGCACATTAGAGAGGAATATAAAGGCAACCAATAATTCGTGCTACATATGTTTAGTATTAACTAGCTAGATATTGTGGCTGCCCCATTCATAGGCGCTAACTGCTTTAGCACGTATTGACGGTAGTGTTTTTCTGGCCAGGGGAGTTTTGTTAACATCCCCGACGCTCATTTCGAACTTTAAAACGCATCGCTYGTGGGAGATGGTTTTGGAAACATAAAATATACGTTCCTTATATCAACGAGAAATTATATACATTACCAATCAAAAGCTTGGACACCTACTCAAAACTCAAAGTTTTTTTCTTAATTTTTTTACTATTTTCCATGTGTTATTTCATAGTTTTGATGTCTTCACTATTATCTACATTTTTAAAAAGTCTAATAAATCAATTAAATACACACCATCACAATAAATCCGTTATTATTTTAGGCAGGTCTAAAGAAACGTTATGATATGAAAGAAATGTGTTTCAGAAGAACAGAATGAGTTGGCCTACTGTACACTTATCTGTATGCACCATGCACAGGCTGTTGGCTTGTTCATTTAGCAGACAAGAAAAAATTAAACTGAGATAGGGATATTTTTCCCATTCAGGAGCGAGTGGGCATATGGAGCAGGTCTTATACATTAAGATTTAGAGTTATTTGGCAACTTTAGCTGTGAATGATACAAACCTTAACATTTTTTAAGACATTCTAATGCAGGAACCAGTGGGATGATCGAGAGGGAGGTACAGGTGCTTAATGATGCTGATGATCTGTTAACGTTTCTACCGTTGTGACTAGACGGAGTAGGTTTACAGCTCCATAGTGGCCGCGTCGGGGACAACAGTTGACACAGTAGCGTTGTCGCTAAGCCTAACCCTTGTCTTAACCTAAACCTCATTCTCCAAGCCACTACGTTAATTCACCTAACCGGTTAAACGAATTATCCTAACCTGCCATGTCAGTTATCCTAACTTGCTTTATAAAACGAACCATCTGCCCTGACATACCATCAGTATTACAAACAAAGAATGCGCACACATGCACGAAAACCCCAAATTGAGGGCCGCAATCATTTACTATATCGCAGATGGTTACAAAAGTAAACAAAGGACTGCCCAGCAAAAACTGGTCATCCAACAACCCTTACGTTTTAATACTATTTAATCATCAAGGTACTCACGGAAACTCTTCAAAGACATCAACATCATCAGTAAATGCTATTTTCTCGGGGGCGCAAAGTCCGTATTTGACACCTTGCGAGCTCTACGAGAACCCTTTTTTACCTAGCCGTCTGACTGCCTTTACGGAGATTGCGCAGTTGAACTGTCACACAAATCCTAAAGCCCGCCCCTCAATTTTCCTCCCATGAAAAATACTGTAATTATGTTTTTTTTATTAATTAAAACGCCTGAAACTAGATCGCCAACATACTGGTGTTGACGAGAGAGAAAAAAACTGTAGGGCTTTTCTTTTGCACTGTTCAACCAATCCAATGGAGTAGTTAATATGGAGTGTCTCCTTGATAACACAGAGCTTCTAAAGCCAGAGGTGCAACTCGCGGTACTTCCGGGAACGTTTGCGAAACAGACCAGACCGGGGTTTGAGAGAAGTGAACAATTCTTCCTTCCGACAACTAAAGGCACAACCTACATCTGAGCCAATGTCTTACGTAGTTGAACGTGTTATACTCCAACCTTGTGAAAATTAAAATAAAATAAAAACGGACACGTTTTCATTTTAGTCAACAAAAAAAAACCTACTTTATACAGGAGTGCTTTTTGAGTTGACGTCATGCACATGCGCAGTTCGGCGATATATAGGACCGTTAGACCCAATGACGTGTTTCTACTCATGAGCTTTTTTCTTTTGCTAGCCAACGTCGCCATGTGTGATCGGATAAGCAGCTTTAGCCTGTCTTCATACAGAGAGCGTTATTCTATACTAACGCTAATGAGCCTGATACACTTCCAATTAGGAACTAAATTGTCTAATAGTTTCGGGGGCAGAAGCAATGTTATTATTTATTTTATTTATCTCTCT